>NW_021145836.1:40625-50000 GCF_002837175.3 Physeter macrocephalus | reverse complement strand
CTGAGCCAGGGGGAGTTGTCAGTTCTTCATGGAGCAAGGGTAATGGCTCTTGGACCCTCTCTCCAGTTTTCTGTTTGGTTCTGGTTCCAAGGGGGCAGAATGGTCTATGTCCCTGATCTGGGACTCCCAGCTCTGACCTCACTCACCTGTGACAATGGGGTCTTGGCTCCTCTCTGAGCCTCACTTTTCCTCTGTCAATGAGGTGTGTTCTCAGAGAAGATGCTCCACACTCTTTCCACCTTCTGGGAACGGCTGGGCTCTTAGCACCTCTCTGCCTCCCACCTCTGCCCCATGCGGTCCATTCCTCCCATCCCCAAACCCTGTTCGTCCTCTGGGAACTCACTCTTAGAAACAGTGGGTTGTAAATATATATCTCCTGGCCTCCCTCCCCGAACAGGGGGAGACAGACAGCTGGGGCAGGTGGGATTCAAAGGTCACGGGTTGGTATAGATCCACTGCCCGCCAGCCACGCAAGCCTGTCTGGCCTGGCAAGCGCAGGGCCGTTTCTATTGATCCGTGCTGTCAGCACAGGGAAAGCAGCTGTTTTCCTCCAAATCTGAAATCGATGGGGGCAGAGGGTTTGGAGCCAGGAAATAGTTCTCCTTGAGTTTCGGAAACACTTTGCTTGAAGGGTCAGCTGGCATGGG
Source organism: Physeter macrocephalus (assembly GCF_002837175.3). Taxonomy (NCBI): domain Eukaryota; kingdom Metazoa; phylum Chordata; class Mammalia; order Artiodactyla; family Physeteridae; genus Physeter; species Physeter macrocephalus. The sequence continues at coordinate 49,353 of NW_021145836.1, read as the reverse complement.
CAGGACTGCAGAGCATGCTGGGAAGTCCCAGCATGTGGGGAGGAAAAGGCCTAGCCCACGGGGTACCTCCTTCCAGGCTCAGGGTTAACCTCGATACTTTCTGGTGCTTCAATTCATTGCTGTTCCCCTCTAGCCCTAGACTTTGAACCTGAAGAATAACCTGGTGGTGCGTGTTTGACAGCTCTGGGCTGGAGTCACCAATCTGGTTCTAGCCCCTGCTCTGACATTGACCTGCTGTGTAGCCTTGGGCAAGTTTCTGTCCCTCTCTGGGCCTCAGTTTCCCAGGGGTCAAAGGAGGAGGTCAGACCAATGATCAGTAAGGACAGTCCAGCTCTGATCTCGCTGATGGTGGTGACAATATTCCCTGCTGTCTGGAAATGTTGCACTACCCAGGGAGGGCTCATGGAGTGGGCATGGTCCTTGTAAGTGCATAACTGGCTCCCTTCACACCCTGGCCCCTGCCTTACCGGACGGAGTGTCAATTACTGTTCCCTTTCCACCCACTGCTACCCTTTCCTGCCAAGTTCCCTTCAAAAGCCCTCATGATACTCACTCACCCTCACCTCCTGCCCCACCCCTGTCACTGTCTCCCAAGGAGGCCGTAGCTTCCCCTGCGGTCAGGGCGTGGGCCCTGGGTTTTTGTATCTCTATGGGGGTAGGGCTGACCCCCAGGAAGGGGACCTCAGGCGCTGGGCCTGCAGACAGGGTCTTTATGATGGCTTCCAGAGCTGGGCTTCAGTATTTGCTGATCAAGGAACACTGGGCTGATGGTCTAAGCCCTGGATACACCCTGGTTTCTGGCCCTCGGTGCCCACATCTGCAAAAGGGGTGCACTGAGCTGGGGCAGCTCTGAGGCCCCTCCAGTCTGATCTCACATGCTGCTGTCTCTCTCTGTTCTCTCCACATTTTCTGGACTCTCCTCCCTTCCCCCCTTTCTCCCCTCCCTGCTGCCACTCCGCTCCTCCTGCATCCCACCTGCAGCACCCTCATGGCCTCCTCTCTCCCCTGTGATCTTGGAGGAGGTCCTCTCATTTATTTACTCAGCAGTTAAGTGTCAAGTGCTGGGAAATAAAACTGCTAACATTTACTGAACCCTTGTTATGCTCCCAGTGCTAGTCTATATGCTTTACAGCTGAGAGAAATGCTATTATTCCCATTTTAGAGGTAGGAAAACTGAGGCACCAAAAGCTCACACAGGCGATTCGTGGGTGAATCTTTAAAAGCACGTGTCTCATTAGACCTTCAAAAGGTTCACCTTAAAGGATGCCGAACCACAAGGAGGGAGCATGGAGGACGGGTGAACCTTTAAGGTGAACCTTCAAAAGCACGTGTCTGATCAGACCCTGCTCAGCAACCTCCCTGGTTCCTTGTTGCCCAAGACATAGAAGTCCAATCAGGGCGCTCTGTGCTCTCCTCCCAGCCCTCCCTTCTGTTCTCATCCCCCTCTCCCCACCGTGCCCCCAGCTCTCCAGCCATTTATGGCTGCCTACAGCCCAACCCACCGTGCCAACCTATCCCAAGCCAGACAAGCCAACCAACACACTGCTCCTGCTTGTCAAGTAAGACCAGAGCTTCCCCATCCCCACCTCTGAACCTTTGCTCTTGCCCTTCCCTCCCTTTTCCTTCTGTCAAAGCCTACCTGTTCTTCAGGACCCGTACATAGGTCATGTCAGCCGTGGTTCCTGGTGTTTAGAGCTCCCATGCCCTGGCTACAACCTCTACCACCCTGCAGGCCTGGCTCAGATTTGAGGTGGCTCCCACAACAGGGGATGCCTCCATGCCATGGAGGCTACCTCCCAAATTCTGGGAGACTGTGAGGACCCTGCAGACAGGACCCTACGTCTTCTCATCCTCGTCCTCAGGGGCTTGTTTAATACCAAAGAAAAGTAGCTTCTTAATACCAACATGTTGCATGGAACTGGGCGGGGGTGCCCTTTGGAGGGATAGCATAGGTAGTCTGTTTGGACCTGGACTGCTTAAACAGAATGAGCTGGATTGGGAGGATTTATCCTAAACCAGGTGGATTTAAGTTGAGTTAGATGGGCTACCCAGGCTGGGTGAAGCTGGGTTATTTCGGCTCAGTTGGATTAAACTGAGTTAACTGGATTGGGCCAGTTAGTAGAGTGGGATTGGTTTTGTTAGACTGGACTGGTTTGGGAAAATGGCCTGTTCAGTTGAATTGTGTTGGATTACTTGGATTGGGAGAGCTGGGGTGGCTTGATGGAGGTCAATTGAATTGGTGTAAGTTAGTTGAGCTGGGCTATTGTGTTGGCTTTGTTTGGGTGAGTTCATTTGGGTTGGGTGAATTGTGTTGATTTGGGTTGATTTAGTTGGATTTGGCTGGTTAGTTGGATTCAACTAGGTTAGCTGTGTTGGGCTGCTATAACAGAATGCCACAGACTGGGTGGCTTAAACAACAGATATTTATTTCTCACAGGTCTGAGGCTGGAAGCCCAAGATCAAGGTGCCAGCATGTTTAGATTCTTGGTGAAGGCCATCTTCCCGGTTTACAGATGGCCATTTTCTCTTTATAGCCTCACAACGTAGGGAGCCAGCTCTGCTCACCTCATCCCTTTATAAGGGCATTAATCCCATCAGGAGGGCTCCACCTTCATGACCTAATTATCCCTGGAAGGCCCCACCTCCAGATACCACCACATTGGGCATTTAGGCATCAAAATACGAATTCGGGGGGGACACAAACATTCAGTCTGTAGCAAGTTGGGTTGGTTGACTTGGGATGGGTCAGTTGAGTTGGGCTAACCTGTTGAGTAAGATGGATTATGTGGGTGGAGCAGGGCTACTTGAGTTGGTCTGGTTGACTGAATTAGGCGTGGTTACATGGGTTGAGCTCATTACTTGGGTTGGGTTAGTCGGTTGGGTGATCGCTTTGGGTTGGTGTGGGCAAGGTTAGCTGGGTAGAGCTAGTGGGATGGGATAGGTTACCTGGGTTTCTAGAACTGGGCTGCCTTAGACAGGTTGGGTTGGTTGGCTTGTCTGGCTTGGGATAGGTTGGCACGGTGGGTTGGGCTGTAGGCTGGCCTGGTCTGGCCTGGGCCCCAGCCGGCTGGGGTATAGCCACAGTGCTGTGAGTTCTTCTCCGTCTCCAGTTCTGAGCCAGCGCGGGATGGGGGCGGGTGGGCGCCTTGGCCACAAATAGCTGTGGGGAACACAAACAGTTTGGTCTTCAAAGACCTCATTGGTGTCGGCTGTAACTTTCCACACGGCCCAAAGAGCACACCTCTAGGCCTCGTGTTCAGGCCCAGCTGCTGCTTCCTCTGTGAGCAAACCGCAGTGTGGGGGGCGGGAGAGGTGGGGAGCATGGGGGCTCCGAGCCCCTCCTTGCCAGGCATCCCCCAGCTCACATGCCAGCTGCTCTCTGCCAGGGAGACGGAGATTGACCCCATGGTGGGCAGCGTCTCCTCCCTACAGGGGGCCCGCACAGTGTGTGTCAGGCCTGGCAGGGGAGGGTGATACCAAGAAGGACCGCAGGGAGGTAGGGGCCAAGGTGGGGTGATGGTTATACCACAGGCCTGGGAGATCTCAGGGGGGCCTGGGACTGGCTCCTACACAGCCGTGGTGGGAGTTGGGCTGGAATTCATTCATTCATGCATTCATTCATTCATTCAAAACACTATTTCTTGAGCACTAGGTGCAAAGACCTGGCAGGCAGGAGTCAAAGGAAGGAGTGTGGGTGATGGCTACAAAGACAGACTTAGGCTTCCTGAACGGCTGGGTCACCCTGCTGAGCCCTGCTTTCTTACCCGCTCTGCTCAGTCCCCTCTGTTCTCCTTTGAAGGCACCCGCTGCGAGCAGCTCAGAGCCCTCCTGTGCCCCGATGAGCTACGCCTGTGGGCAGACAGACACACGATGGTGGCCAAGCCCAGACAGCAGGGCTTGGCACTCACTGCCCAGTAACCACCCCTGGCCCCCAGCTTCCCTGCCCGTGGTCTTGCACCGCACCTCACCTTCCCACCCATGCCAGCTGAGCTGAAGGTAGAGCATCTAAACCCAAGGGGCCGCAGAGGCTGTCAAATCTAGAGATGAGGAAATTGGGGCCCAGAGTCAGGGAGAGCCTTGCCTGGGACACACAGCACATCGGAGGCAGAACGAAAGCCCCCATCCAGGTGTCCTGATTCCCTAGGCCAGGAGCAGCCACATGGCTCAGTGGAAAGTCCACGTGGTTGCGATTCCAACAGCCCTAGGCTTGCTGTTTATCGCTGTGTGGCCTTGGATAGGTGTCTTTGTGTCTCAGCCTCTCTTTCCTCTAGGGTGATGGTTCTCAGCCCTGGGGGACTTTGCCCCTCAGGGGAACATTTGGAAATGTCTAGAGACATTTTTGGTCGTACAACTGGAGGGTCACAGCTAGCAGGCAGAGGCCAGGGATGCTGACAGACATTCTCCAGAGCACAGGACAACCCCTCACCAAGAGAAGCAGCTGGTCCCAGGTGTCATTAGTGCTGACGTCGAGCAGCTCCGTTCTCTGGTGACCAACTGTCCCACTTTGCTTACCAGGCTCCTTCCTCCTGCGGCTCTTTGCTCCAGCATTAATGCGCCCTGTACCCGGCCCGTCCTCCCAAGGTGCCCAGGCTCAGCTCCTCCGGGAAGCCTCTCGGACGGGTCCCTCCATAGAGAACTCTCCCTCCTCAGGCTTCCCGCCACCTCACTGTCTGTCCCTTGCAGCAGAGCACTACGCATCAGGTTAGCGGTCAGGTGTTCTGAGGGTCAAGGGTCTTTCTTCTTTCCGGGTAGGTAGCTCAACTCCTTGCCCTGGAATTAACTGATTCCCTGCTCACACCCCAACTAGAGAGAGCTCCCGCCCGTGCAGGGCTGTGTCGGGTATGTGTCTGCGCCCCACGTCCAGCTCAGGACCTGGCACAGAGGGGACAAACGTCCGATGGAGACATTCCAGCAGGTGCCAGGCTCCACCGTCTGCAAGTCCTGGAGACTCTTCTCTCCCTGTCACCCCTTTCCCCGTCACGCCGAGCACGGGACTGGGACACAGCAGAGGCCCAGCCTAGGTCTGGGTTCTCTCAGCCTTGAGAAATGTCAGGATTGAGGTCATAATGTGATAAGAGGTTCTCAGTACACCGAGTGAAAAGGCTGATCACAGAGCAGTATGTGGGTGTGAACTCATCTTGGTAAATTACATTCATATGAAGGACATGTTTTCTTGATGTAAAAATGCACTTTGGCTCTTGAGGGCAGAGGTGACATTGGCAGGGCCTGGCCACCTCTCTGCTGTGTAAACTTGGGGAAGTTTTTAAACTTCTCTGGGCTTCAGTTTCCATATCTGTAAAGTGGGCTATGAGAGTGTCTCCCTCCCTGGGGGGTCGGGAGGCTCCAATGAGCTAATGCTGCAAAGGGCCCGCACGCAGTCAGTGCCCGGTGGGTGTCACCACTCTGTTCTTACGATTCTGAGGACAGGGTGCCAACCTTTCCTTTTCCATCCTGCCTGTCGCCCCAAGCTCTCTGTAACAGCAGAGGCAGGCTCCTGCATCCCAGCAGAGATCCGGCTCTAAGCCCTCGCGGTCCCTGGATCAGGATGGGGCTATAGGCTTGTCCTCCGGCACCTTGAAGAGGCCACCGAGGACATCCAGGACATCTGCCCTGGTTCTCCCTCCCTACACCCCGTGATGGCCGCTGACTGCTGTGCCCACCAGGAGACAAGGCCAGCCGCTCTGCACAGGCTCGGACGGGGCAGGGTGGGTTTATTTACTCTTTGCCAACGCTGGTTTCTCTGTCCCCGAGGTGAAGTCCTGCTGGTTGACCATGTTTCCTGCCTGGGTTTTCCCTGCCTGGCATGTCTGCTAGCCGCCCCATCCTGGACCCCCTCCACCCTTGCCGCGAGCTCTCCTTCCAGGTCCTCTCCCTGGCCACCGGAAACCAGACTCAGGAGCCTCCAGAGCCCCTCAGGTTCTTCCTTAGCAGGAAGCTGGCACCCACGGGCAGCTGGCTCAGCCCAGGTCACCCTTTGGTCCCGGTTAGGACGGCCACAGACTACACATCAGTCAGCTTTATGGAACATAGCAGAGCCACTGTCCTGCCAGGTCCGGCCAGGCAACTCAATCCACAAAGATACGCTCTCTGCTTCTCTGCTTCTGCCATCGTTAGAGAAGAGCATCTTAACTTGGCTTGGTGGCAGGGACCCTACTTAAACTCCCTGACTTTTGGCTTGATGACTCAGGAAGAAACAGAGCCACACCCCGCTCTGTGGTGAACTGTCCTCCCAAACATGCTTTTTTTTTTCCAAATTTCAGTCATTCTGGTAACAACTTCAAGACATTTCTTACTCTGAATTCATATTGCACATAATATTCCTTTGTATGTTTTAAAAAATGTATTCACTGTTTTTACTTAATTAAATTTAGCCTCATCCTGAGAAATCTTATCTGTGGAATCACAGGTTTGATTGACTAGAGACGTTCCACCCTAAAATATATGAAATAACCACGAAAATAGCAAATACTGGTTGGTGCACCATCTATAACACAGTCCTCGGAGAGCAATTAGGATGGTTATCCCTATGGAGGATCCCCGAGCCCATCTCTTATCAGACACCTGAGATGGCGCAGCCCGGCCCCTTCTGAGGCACCCCCAGCACCAGGAGCACTGAAAGCTACTTAATGTCATGAGAATTGATTGGGAGCCAAACTCCATTCTGCCCAGCCGCTGTGAGTACCCGGAACAGTTACAAAGTCCAGCTTGGCTTAGTTCAGGAAGCAGGACGAATAATAATAACCCCCTGTATTAGCACAGCACTTTACGGTTGGCAGAGCCCATTCTCAAGTCCTAGGCTCACTGTGAGCAGCCTAAGGCCATGTGACCAAAAAGGACGGGGCTGAGATTGATGGTCAAAGTCATAGAACGTTATTGCTGGAAAGGCCCAAGGGCTGTCTGGTCTCTGAGGTGTTTTAGGTGGCTGTTGATGGGCACGGACTCCAGAGTGAGCCTGGAGTGCCCTTTTCTATTCATGTTGATACCTCCGATTCCCATCAGTTAGGTGCTGGAGGGTCTTTAACTGTCTTGTTCTTGCCGGACTCCCACCTGGGCAGAGAGTCTCAGAGTCAGAGGCTTCAGCGGACTGTAGTATCCAGCTGGAGTTTCAGAACATTTGTGGTAGGCAGCTTTCTCAGATGGCCCCCAAGCGTCCTGTACACGCCCTGTGTAATCCAGTCTCCTTGAGTGAGAGCAGAACCTGTGAATGTGACTTAATCAAAGGAGGTTTATGTTGGGTGGGCCTGATCTAATCAGAGGAAACTTTCAAAGAAGGTGAAGTGCCAAGAAGTGACTTCTGCTGGCCTGGGAGACAGCACATGGGAGGCCACACAGCGAGGAACTGCGGGCAGCCTCTAGGAGCTGAGGGCTGTCCTCTAGCAAGAAAGCAGACAGCCCCACAGCTACGATGAACTGAATTCCGCCACCACCAGTGTGTTTGGAAGAGGAGCCTGGGCCCCAGTGGGATTTTAGTTCTGCCAGCACCCTGAGCAGAGGATCCAGCTAACCTGTGCCTGGACTCCTGATCTACAGTAACTGTGAGATAATAAATTGCAGTTGGGTTAAGCTGATATATTTATTAAACAGCAACAGGAAAGTAATACAATGTTTTTGCTTTCCTTATATTTATTTTTGCAGTTACTTGATGTTGGTTTTTATTTAGTGTGGAGATATAAGATGTAATTTTAAATTAAATTAATTCAATTTAAAAAATCAGTGTGGCAGATTAAAAAGTAGCCGAAATTCTTTGACCTCATATCATCAGGAAGTGGGCTTTATGTCCCCTCCCCGTGAATCTGGGTAGGCCTGTGTCTGCTTCCATCAATAGAATATGATGAAAGTGACGTGATGTGACTGCAGTGTTAGGTGGTAAAAGGCCTTGCAGCTTCTGCCTGGTTCTCTTGGGACCCTGTTGCTTGAGAAGCCAACTTTCGTGGAAGGCATCTGACTACCCTGCGGCCACCGTGTTGGAGAGGCCCCACGTAGATGCTCCAGTGGCCGCGGCACAGCTGAGCTCCGGGTCGACAGCCAGCACGGGCAGCCAGCTGTGAGAGGCAGCCCGCTTGAACGTCCAGCCCAGTCAAGCCCTCAGATGAATGCAGCCCCAGCTGGCACCTGACTGCAGCTGCATCAGAGACCCCAAGCGAGAGATGCCCGGCCCGGCCCAGCCCTTCCTGACCACAGCATCATGAGCAAAATAAAATTGCTGCTTTAAGCTGTTGCATTTTAGGTAATTTGTTATGCAGCAGTAGCAACTGGAGCAATTAGTGACACATTCTTGTGGCTCCAAACTCAAAAAGTATAAGACTGTCTGGGATCAGCTGTGGATGTGAGGCCTGTGCAGAGGTGGGGGCTTTGGCAAGAGGCAGCACAGCTCCTCCACCGCCCTCTTCACCCACAGCCTCACCAGTGATAGATAGACATTCGCTGAGAACCTGCTGCCTGCTGAGTAGTCCGCAAAGGCAGGCTGTCAGCGGGGCATTAATGGACCTCATCAGTATTTAATAGCTAACGACTTAAGCACTTAATATATACCAGACACCACTCTAAGCATTTGAGAGTGTTGAAATCGCCTCAAAGCCACCAGACGCTGTCACTATTACCTCTCTTTTCAGATGGGGAATTGAGGCTCAGAGAGGTGAGGTAACTTGCAGGAAGGTGGCAGAAGAAGGGCTGGGGGCTTCCCTGGTGGCGCAGTGGTTGAGAGTCCGCCTGCCGACGCAGGGGACAC
>NW_021145836.1:7317-40544 GCF_002837175.3 Physeter macrocephalus | reverse complement strand
GATCCCACGTGCCGCGGAGCGGCTGGGCCCGTGAGCCGTAGCCGCCGAGCCTGCGCGTCCGGAGCCTGTGCTCCGCAACGGGAGAGGCCACAACACTGAGAGGCCCGCGTACCGCAAAAAAAAAAAAAAAAAAAAAAAGAAGGGCTGGAACCTAGGCTTTTCGGAGCCCAGAGACCAAATCCACCACCCTGTCCTGCTGCCTGCCCAAGGGACAGCAAGGCTGAGCCAGCAGAGAGGACGCTCCAGATGGGGAAACTGCAGGAGCAAGGCTCGGAGGCTGGACTCTGCTTCCTGGAGCCTGGGGAAGGCGAGGAGGAGATGTGGGACGTGGAGCAGGGCTTGAACGCCCAGTCAGGACGCCTGCATGTGGCTGTCCTGTGTGTGGAGATGCCCGAATCATCAGAGTCTGGTTCTCCTCTCCCCATCCCCTCCCCTCCCTCCCATTTCTCTCTTTCTCTCTCTCTCTCCTGGAGCCTCCCTTTCTTTGCAGAAATGTATTTCATTATTTGAGAAGCCAACGTTATTTGAGATGCCAACAAATACATTATTAAATGTATTTACATTATTTCAATGTAAATAAGTATATATTATACATATTATATTATAATACATGTAAAACCTTTTTTTAAACCAATGTTCAGGGGCTTCCCTGGTGGCGCAGTGTTTGAGAGTCCGCCTGCCGATGCAGGGGACAAGGGTTCGTGCCCCGGTCCGGGAGGATCCCACATGCCGCGGAGCGGCTGGGCCCGTGAGCCATGGCCACTGGGCCTGCGCGTCCGGAGCCTGTGCTCCGCAACGGGAGAGGCCACGACAGTGAGAGGCCCGCGTACCGCAAAAAAAAAAAAAAAATAAATAAACCAATGTTCATGTCTTTAATCAAAGTTGCCCCCCACCCGCTCTCACCCCCCAGCAAAGGAGGTATTTCAGTTTGCCAAAGATATAGAGAAGCAGGAGTTGTCTTTGGTTTCCAGTTCATGATCACTTTGGCCTAGGAAGGCCTTTGCGACAGTCGGCCTTATGAACGACAGCCTCCCCGGCAGCCTGAGACACGCGGCCCTGGAGGAGAGGGCTCAAGCCCTGGGGCCAGGAGGCCAGGCGCTCAGGACAGGGCATAGTGGGGTCCCTTCTCCACCCCCGCGGTCCCAGTCCCCCCTCCCCACACCCCCACTCTGCTGGGAGGCACCAATGAGCCTCACCTGTTAGAGCTGGGGGGATCCTCTGATTTCCTGTGCAGGTGAGGCCCAAGGAGGGGGAGGGACTTGTCCAAGATCGCACCATCAGAGCATGTGACTTAGACCCTCCAACCCAGGGCTCTTTCTCTGCACTGGGGGTTCCTTCATGCCTAGGGATAAAGGGTCATCGGAGGAGAGAGACATGTGCTGAGCCCAGGCGCCGGGGAGATAACGGTAGGGTTTCAGGCTGGGCCGCCCGGCTTTCTTCATTTGGGGGTTCACACCACGAGGCATTGGTCCCGATCAGGCCAGCCTTGAATGGGGTCTTCCTGATACCTCTGAGGAGGATGGGGGGACGGGCGGGAAGGAGGGAGAGAGAAAAGGGAGGCTTATCTGGCCTGGGGAAGCCACTAGAGGGCTGATGTTGGAGAGCCAGACTCCCAGAAAGACGTCTGAGGCACCAGAGGAGCACTGGACAGGGAGTCAGGGGCCCAGGGTCCAGTGCGAGGAGGCCACTGTTTCCACTGTGAGCTTGGACATTCATTTCACTTACTTGCTGAGTGTCTGCTGAGGATCTGTGTGCCTGGCCCCATGCTAGGAAAGGGGAGAGGAAGAAACTGTGGCCAGCCTTCTCAGTTACAGGAGCTCACAGCTCAGCAGGGAAGAGAACATATGGGAATATCAGTAAAATATAAAGTCTGACCAGGACCAGGGGGGAAAATAGAGGGGGGCCTGTAGGGCTTGGGGTGGGAGAGAAAGCTGACCAGGAGAGACATGCGAAGAGCATCCCAGGTACAGTCACCACAGGGACAAAGGCCTGGCAGTGGGGAATATGAGATCGTGTGCGGTCTTGCTCAGCTGGAACATGGTCCTAGGGAGGGAAATGACATTTGGAAAGTGTCCTTGGAGTGGGTCTTGAATGACCAACTAAAGATTTTGGACTTTATTCTTTAAGCAGCAGGAGCCAGTGAAGGTTTGTGAGCGAGGACATGGCGATAAGCCTGTGAAGCAGGAAGAGTCACCTTTTGAAATGCCCCTTTTCTTCTTTAGAGCTCAGCTTCTTTATCAGTAGACTGAGGGAATTGGACTAGTTTAGAGATAGTAAATACCTGGCCCACACAACATTACTTCCCTATCTGCGTCCGTAACAGGCATCAATAGTCAGTCCCTGCACTTTCCCCCACTGAGCTCCGTTTCAGCTCTGTAGCCCGCCCGAGCCAGTCTCTGTGATCACATGGAGTTGGCCTAAAGGATGCACTGGTTGACTATCTCTCAGCAAGGTGATGATGGTGATGCTAATTGCAATGAAGACCGCAGCACTTTTCACCTTTTGCAGAAGAGCTTTTGTCTCATCTTGCTTTCTGATTACTCTTACTGGCTGCAGAGAGACAGGGAGGCTTTGCACAAGGCCACCCAGCTTTCTGCAAAAGCCTCTCCCAGGCTTCCGTCCCAGCACCAAGGGCTTGACCCCCCTCCTCAGCTAAATCCTACTGTCTCCCCAGCCCAGATGAAGGGGGCTGATTTAGGGGCACCTCCAGTCTTGCCACTGTCCCCAGAGCTGCTGGGAGCTCTCTCCCAGCCCCGGCCACAGCCCTGGCGGTCCTAGAGGCAAAGTATGAGGAGCTTCTGGAATTGCTGGCACAGGACAGTTGCCCAGTTAGTTAGAAAAACATGTGGCGTACTCTTCCCTCTCCAGCCCCCTCCAGCAGCCACCACCTTCTAATTCAATTTCCCTTGAAAAACAATGGTTTCAGTGAAGGGGGAAACAAGGTTTTCCGAAGTAAAAGTTTTGCAAAATAATTACCCCCTAAACTGGCAGACTCCCTCCCCCTCCCTCCTTGCATAAACGCCTCTAGGACAGTTTCACAGACCTCAGATCCCAGCTGGATCTGCCCCTCACCTCCCCCAGAAGCTGCCCACCTCAGATCAGATCCTGGGCATCAGCTGGGCATGGGGCCCCCAGGGGTCATTGCCCTCCCTCCTGGTTGCCTACCTCCTCTTTCAGTGAGGACTGGCCTGGGAGGAGAGGAAGGAGAAGGGAGTCTTGTTGTTCTCCAGGCCTGGCCAAGGAAGAGACAAAGCCTTGGTGGCAGCTCCCTGAGCTAGCTCCACCATCACGGTGCCCTGGCTATTCCCACAGAAGGGAACTGAGCACCAGACAGGGGAAGGAGTCTGCCGGAGGTCTCAGCATGATGCAGCGGAGGACAGAGACCAGACTGGACCCTGGACCCTGGACTCTTCGTCCCAACTGCCTCGCCTGGAAGCTGTGGGTGGGCCTCTGCTGATGGGCCTGATGCCTGGCAGGACTCCTGAGAATGCAGCCTCTTGGTTGGTCTCCTTCCACCCCGGGTCCTTGCCAGCTCATTGGGCAAGGTACGGATTCTCCTTCCTGCTCCACGTCCTCAGGGGACCCTTCCAAGGGGCCTGGGGTGGCCCAGCTGCAGTGTCTGCCTCTGCTGGTCACTAGTGGGCTGTGGTCCACCCCTCAGTCAGACACACTGGCAGGCAGCCAGCCAATCACATCCTAACTGCCAGCCAGGGTCCACCCATCTGGGCCAGAAGCTTCTCTTTGCTGTGCCATTTCCCCTTGCATGCCTTCTGCCCTCTCCTGGTGCCCTGTCCTGGGCACTTGTTGATCCCCAGATGACCCTTAGCAGTGGGCACCAGCTCCCATCCCAAGTTCTTCCCTCACTGACCCCCTCCAGGGGCCCCACCCATGTGCTGCCTGAGGTGTCCCCCTTCTAAGGCTTCCCCCAAGATGGTCCCTTCTGGCCCTCCCCAGAGAGGCTGCTCCCTGCCAGAGAATCCCTCCAAGTGCCCTTGGCTTACCTTCCCTAAAACCTTGACTCTGCTTCCCACCAGCTCCCATTCCAAATCTCCTTCTTTTTCTCCTTCTACTAATTCATACCAAGGTGTGTCTGACTGACCAGCCTAGCTCTCCCAGAGAGGCTCCCAGAGAGGTCCTGGGCTGAGATTCTGGGATGGGAAGAGCAGCTTTTGCTCTCAAGACACAACTAGGTGCTACAATGACAGACTTTGATGCAGAGCCACCTGCCCCATGACCTTTGCTGCGTAGCAGCTTTAAGGAGCTGAATAGGAAGGGTCCTGGGCAGTCGGACAGCTGAAGGCAACTTCTGCTTGCTACCTGCACCAACCGCAACCTCTGGCTGAAAGGACCCTAAAGGTGTCCAGCTGTGGATCCAGTTTCCAAGATGGCCACAATGATCCTCACCTTCTGGTATTTACCACCTTGTGAAGTCCCCACCCACATCAGGCAGGGCTGACTTGTGTAGCCAGTAGCCTGTTGGAGAAGTGTGGGAGTATGATTTCTGAACCTAGGTCATAAAAGACATTGCTACTTCTGCCTTACCCTCTGGGATCACTGAGGGAAGTTGGCCGCCATATTGTGAGGGTACTCAAGCAACCATGGAGAGGCCTACATGACAAGCCCTGCCAACAGCCTGCACCAGTTGGCCAGTCGTGAGTCACCTTGGGAGGGGATCCTGCAGCCCCAGTCAAGCCTTCAGGTCAGTGCAGTCCAAGCTGACATATGATTGCAACCTCATGAGAGACCCTGAGCTAGAAATGCCAGCTAAGCTGCTCTCCCATTCCTGGCCCATAGAAATTGCAACATAATAAAAGCCAATTGTTTTAAGCCACTACGTTTTGGGTAATATTTTATACCACAAAAGATAATATACCAGCCAACCCCTTGCCACCAGAACTCTCCTGCAGCCTTTCACTGGAGCCATTTGCACAGCTTTGTAAGAAAAATTGTCCCAAACTTGAAAATAGACAAAGAGAGGGTAACACGTTTTTTTCAACTTCATATTGGAGCACTGTTTAACTGGCCCACCAAGGGTATTTAATTATCTGGAGGATTTTACATTTGACTTGGTATGTGCTATCAAAAGACCTGACTTTAGAAGTTATATGTTAACTGATAGATTTCTCTCTAGTAGAAAACCCCAAAAGGTTATGGATTTTTGGCCCTTTAGGACATTAATCAGTTTTGTATTTAACTGAGCCATTTTATTCCAATGTTCTTTCTCTAATATCTTGTAACTCTGTTCCTCTTGTTCTCCTTTGAATCAGCATTACTGTCTTACCGGTTCTCTCATTCATGATTTAAACAAATTTTTGACGTATGTTCAATCTATATTTGAATGAGTCATACTTCTTTTTCAAGATTAGACTCTGACAGCTTACATACTACCAGGAATGGGGAACTCACTACCCATCAAGGAACCCAGGAATCTTAGAAAATTTCCTAGAACAGGCTTAGGAACTCTTCCTTATCCTTATAGCTACATCCTATAGACCTGGTTTTCCATTTGATGAGAACCTCAAGAAGTAAGCTGAGCCCCTAATTCCCATGGCAGCCCTTTATATTTGCTAATTTCCCATTGTTCTGCACTATAGAGTGCATGTTTTGTAATCAGGAAAATAAGTTATTAAGTAAAAAAAAAGACTGACATCTAAATTTTGCTACTGTGAGTTGATGGAGAAGGATATGGGGGAAGAGCCATTTACTGATGCTCCTCTGTGCCCATACCTATGCAGCTAGAGGAACTGGAGATTGGCAGGCGTCCACTCTGACCCTCTACCTAATCTCTTCTCCCCAGGCTTTGGAGGGATCTCACTAGGTAAGACCCTCCCCCCTCTCCCCTGGTTTTCTTTCATGGCCTTGTGGTTTTCAGGGGTGAAGGCCAAATCCCCACCGTGACCCCCCGCATGGCCCGGCCCTGCCCCCGCTTCCCTCTTATCTCATACCAAGCTCCGCTTTGCCCCCTTCATTCCAGGCACACTTTCATTCCCTTAGGCTCACTATGATCCTTTGCACTGCCTGGTCTTTGCTTATGCTGTCCTCTCTCCCTGCAATACATCCTTCATCTTCTCCTTGCCTTGACCATTCCCTGCCCCCACAGAGGCTCTCAGAGCACCTGTGCCCCGCCCCTCCCCCAGCATGCATCAGGTGGCCATTGGACATTTGCTGGTGGGATGATCTGATAGTGCTGGCCTCCGCTGCTCGACTGCCGGTTACAGAAGGAGGGGGACCACCTCCACCTTGTCCTATATTTTGTCCCCCAGGACTAATGCCGGGACTGGTGAGCAGTGGACCCTCAGAGCCCATGGGGCCCTGCACCTGGCACTGAGGAGGCACTAGGGAGAATTTGCTGAGCAAATAAGTAAAGGTTTCATCATACGTGGTGGCAGAAGGCCAGGCTAACCCTAAATCACTGGGCTCGCGGTCCAGTGCTCCTCCTGCAGCCCCGAGTGTGCAGTGGGGGTGAAACCGTTTCTTGTTAAACTCGGTGGGAATGCCTTGGCCTCTTGCACACCCACGAGCCGTGACTCAGGTTCTATGAAGTACAATCAAATGCTCCCTCTTTTTTTATCTAAAGAGAGCAACGTACTAGCCACAAGAGACCTCTTGACGCCTACTCACACCTCAGCTGAGCCCGAGGTTTTTCTTTATTTAAAAAAGGTGTGTATATCAAAATAGAGGTTAAATGCTCATTGAAAAAAAAGTAAAATGCTACTGAAGTGTGGTGAGTACGAAGTGGAAATCCTGCCATCCCACTCCCAGGACTAACCCCTGCTAACAGCTAAATGCATACCGTCTACACGGGTAAACTAATCGTAATGATCACAGCTTACATGGGGCTGACTCTGCACCAGGCCGATTTATAAATTAAGTGTCACAGTAGCCCCATAAGGCGGGTACTTGGTTTCCATCCCCATTTCATTGATGGGAAACTGAAACACACAGAGAGGTTGAGTAAGTTGCCCAAGGTCACACAGCCAGTAAGTGGCAGAGCTGGGATTTGATTCCAGGCGGCAGGCTGGAGAGTCTGGGTGCTTGATCCAGAGACCTCTTGAATTTATACAGGTGTCTACACTGAGGTCTTACGGCATAGCTGTTCACGTATGGAGTCTGGACCTGAGCCTCAACTCTGCTCCTTTCTAGCTCGGTGACTTTGGGCACCTTACTCAACCTCTCTGTGCCTCGGCTTCTTCTCTGTGAAATGGGGCCCATGGTGGTTCTACTTTTTGGATGGCTGTGGGTTAGTGGGTGGAAAGTGCTTGGAGCAGGGCTTGGCACACGGTACGTGCTCAGGCCGTGTCGATGTCATCACTGTCACCCCCACCAGACCTGAGATGTTCTCTGGCCACAGGGATGCACACTTCCAGCTCTCCTACCACAAGCCTTGGTCCAGCACAGGCAGTGAAGCCCCACCTCCTTCACTTTCCCGACAGCCCAGGCCTGAGCCCAGGGGTACCACGCAACAACACGACAGCTGTCAGCGTGTGGCACCCACCTCCGGCAAGGAGCCCTGCTAGGGCCTCTCTGCACATTTCAGTCGACTGGTTCAAGAGCTGGGGAGCCTGCTGGTCCTGAGCTCAAATCCAGGCTTGGCGCTTCTTGTTGCTGAACTTGGAGCAAGTGGCTTTACCATTCTGAGCCTTGCCTCGGGGCGGAGGCATGCAGGAACGGGGCAAGTATAGAGCAGGCCTGCAGTGAACGAAACAGGTCTCATTTCTCTTCTGTGAACGGGGATGGTGCGCACACTGATGGAGCTGAGGATGAGCTGAGTTGATGCTCCCCCATGCAGGGCCCGACGCCCGCCTGTGATCTCCGAGATGTCCGCTGTGAGCGTGGCCTCATTTTCTCCTCGCCACAGCTTCACAGGTTAGGACTTATCAGCTACAGTTTGCAGGTGAGGAAACTGAGGCTTATCGAAGGCAGTTATTTGTCCAGAGCCCTATTTCTGGCATTCAGCGAGCTCAAGCAGGAGCCCAGGGCTGCTGGCTCTGAGGGGGCCCCAGCGCCAGCCCCGACCTCGGAGCAGCAGCCTCCTCCGTGCCCTGGGACAGGGCTCGCCTCCAGCCCCCACCCTCTCCTCACACCAGGCACCTCCTGCCACGGCTAGAACACCCAGCCCACAGGGACACAGGGGGCAGTGGGGAGGGCGTGGGGAGCCAGAGGCTGCAGCTGCAAGAGGGAGAGGCCCAGATGGGCCAAACGGGTTCTAGACTCCTCAGATCCTAGAACAGGAGAAGCAAACATTCTTGAGACGGTCGGACGCCCAGCTCTGTCCAACCCTCTTTGAATAGGCCCGAACCAGCTTGCTCCCCATCAGCCATGGGTCCTCCAGCCCCTGCTTGCACCCCTACCAATAGGGAGCTCGCCGCCTCCTGAGGCCCCCGCTGCACCCCAGGGAGGCGCTGGCTCAGGGGATCACACAAGACCACGGCCGCAGGGGCTTAGGCAGACTGGTAGAAAAGCATCCGTTCCGGGAGAGCCCACTGCATCCTCCCCTGCGGCCCAGGGACACACGCCAGCTGAGGCCCTCTGCTCACAACTGGCATCCTACTCTCTCCACACCAGCTTACCCAGTCCTTCCTCTGCACATGGCAGAATTTTACACAACCAGGTTATTTAATCTTCCAAGAACCTCGTGCAGGGAAGGCTAGGACGAGCACCCAATGGAGAAACTGAGGCACAGAGCAGAGAAGAGGCCCAGGAGCACACAGCGGTGCATGGCAGAGCTGGACACCAAACCCTATGTTCTGGTGGAATGTCAGAGCCAGAGGGCCCCTCACACATGACCTGGCGAGGGGCCCTCAACCCTGGCTGTTCGGTTGAATCACCTGGGGTGGGCTTAAATGGTGACCACCCCGGAACCTTAACAAAGTGCATGTTCTAAAAGATCCCCAGTGCACCCGGAGTCGAGCTGATGAACTCAAGCCCCTCGCTTTATAGGTGGGGGCGACAAAGGCTCAGAGAGGCCAAGCCGCTTGTCTAAGGTCACACAGCAAATCAGCGGCACTAGAACTGGGCCTTGGTATCCCTCAACCCAGCAGGACTCTGACACTGTTCAAGGTTAACGCTAAATGAACTAATTGCATTCGGTTGGTCAATGTACTGCTCACCCCCATCTACCCACACCCACCCCGGCCGAGCTTCCTCGCCCTGAGCCTAATTTCTTCTCCAGGTTGGCCGGTTCCTCTGAATTCAGCAGCAGAGGAAAAATCCACCAGGGGAAATGATGGCAGATGTGGGGTCACTTCGCCTGTGCCTGTGGGTTTGTCTTCCTCTTACCTCTCATGAGACAGGCTGGAGGGTAAAGAGAACAGTGTTCCTTGTGGAACGCAGAGGGCCCGGATTTCCGCAAAGATGCGGGGGTGAGGAGGGCTGGGCGTGAGGCTGCCACACCCTGGGCATCCCCTGGCCTGGGCTGCTGGGAGTGAGGCTGGCGGCACAGAGGGGACACATGGCTTGGTGCCTGGCAGCCAGGCTCAAATCTCACCTTTTTCACTTGCTGGTTGAGTGAACGTAGCCTTAAACTGTCCCCCACCAGTGGACACCCCCCAACAAGATGGGGCTGGTGGTCGTATGGCCCTGACAGGATTAGATGGGACTGGACGTGTGGGGGACGAGGGGTAGGGCTGCCCGCAGGCAAGCATAGCCCCTGTTGTTATCATGAGGCACCTGTCGGGCCAGGCATGTGCTTGCACCTCACTGTACAACCCTGGCCAAGTCCCTTCCTAACCTGAAGCCTCAATTTTCTGCTCTGTAAAATGGGGAGAGGGTGATATGTAGGGTCCCTTCCTACCCAGTTCTTGGGGATTGTTTTCTCACTGTCTTCAGAGATGTGGTAGTCATGAGTAGACATGGTCGAGAGCAACACCTGGAATCTGACCCTGATCCTTTTGGCAAAGCCCAGGTCAGCGGTGCTGACTACCCCCGTGCAGGAAAGGCAGGAGGGGGCACCTTCCCTTGGGACACAGGTTGGAGGCTCAGGCCGGCTTCTCCTTCCCCTGCTATGCGGTATCTCCCTGACCTGGAGTCTGGTGCTGAGAGTCTAAGACTCCTGTTTGTTGACCACCTACTACATGTGAGACCCCATGATGTGAGGTGACTTGCTCAAAGTCTCGATGGCAGGATGGAGCCTGACACTCAGGCCCATGTGGCCCTGAGTTTCTGCCCTTTGCCCCACACTGCCCTGCTTTGCTAAAATGGTGTGCATGCTACCTTTTCTAAATGCCCCACTAGGCTCTTGGAAGTTTATGGCATTTGATTGGAAGCATGGGCTCAGGAGCCAAACTGCCAGGGTTCGGATCCTGGCTCTGTCCTTTGCTGTGTGACCTGGGGCAAGTTACTTAACCTCTCTGGGCCCCAGTTTTTGCACCTGTAGAATGGGTTAATGACTTACTTCCAAGGAGAACAGTATGGAAAGGGAGAGGTTTGGGAGTGGGGAGAGTAACCTTACAGTAGAGAAACCTGACAAGTGCTACCTCAGCCAGTTGTCAAGGTCAACAACAATAGTGACAGGTCATATGGATAGTATGTACCCTTTATATGATGTGATGGATATGGCACTTTACCTGTATGGCCTTTCTCCCCAAATCCTATAACTCCAGTCTAATCATGACAAAAACATCAGAGAGATTCCAGCAGAGGGACATTCTACAAAATACCTGACCAGCACCAGCACTTCTTGAAACTGTCAAGATCATTTAAAAAAAAAAAAAAAACAAAAAACAAAAGGCAGGCCTGAGAATCTGTCAGAACCAAGAGGGGCCTAAGGAGACACGACAACTAAATGTAACGTGGTTTCCCGGGTGGGATCCTGCAACAGAAAAAGGACATCAGGTAAAAATGATGGAAATCTGAATAAAATATGAACATTAGTTAATAATATCAATTTGTTCATTGTAACAAAGGCACCAGACTAATGTCAGATGTGAATAACAGGGAAACGGGATATATGTGTAGGGTGTACGGGAACACTGCATTAGCTTCTCAATTTTTCTGTAAATCTGAAACTGTTCTAAAAAACTAAAGCTTATTTTTTTAAATAGGATTAATAATAGTTCCTACCTCATGGAGTAGTTGGAAGGATAAAATGAGTGAATGCATGGAAATTACTTTGAACAGTATCTGGTACATACAAAGCCCTCAAGAAGTGCTGGCCGTTATTATTATCATTGCATTGGTGGGGCGACACCGGGCACAGAAACCCAAGAGAGGTAGATCAGCAGATCATATCAGCCGAGGTTTGCTCCCCACCGCCAGGGAAAACCATTTCTCCTGAAATTCTGAGAAGGCAGGTCTGGCGTTTCCATGGCTGGGTGTGCTCGCCTCACCCTGTCCTGTTCAGCCCGGGGGTGCTCCCCTTGGGCCCAGGATGGGCAGAGGAGCTGGAGGAGGTCGTGTGAGGAGTGGGTATGGCCCAGTCTCAGAGCTGGCGGGCCTGGCAAACCCCGCCCCATCCCTGCCGGCTGGTGACCTTGAGCAAGCGAAGGCACCTGTCTGAGCCTCCACTTACCCACCCATAAAATGGGGGTATTTGCCTCAACCTCATATGGCTTGGCTTGGTGGTAAGTGCCCAGTAACAGGAATAGTTCAGGGCCAGGGGTGGGTTTAGGGATCAGAAGAGTCTTGAATTGGAACGATGCCCTCCACAGTCCGCTGCTCAGCATCCCCACACCCAGCCCTGCAGAACTGCCCTTCTGGCCTCCAGATGGTTCTTCTCCCATCACGGGGGGCGAGATTGGGCTCTGAGCACAGGTGACCACAGAACTGAGGGGCAGTGGCTCTTCTGGTCCGATAGGAGGCAAATCAGGAGAGGGAAGGGGCCTGACTGCCAGCTGCTTCTCTCCAGAGGAAAGGGTGGCATTGTCTGGGGGAGGGTGGGGGTGGGGTAGCCAGGTGTGCCCGCCATCTGCACACACCTGGAGCCAGGCAGTAGTGGGTGTGAAGGGGAACTGCATGGGGTGGAGAGCCCCCATCTCCTGCCCCGAGAGACTCCAGAGCCCAGCTTCCCACCTCTGTCCCAGCCCATCACAGCCCCTGCAACTCCACCATTAGCAGCCCTGGTCTTTGGGGCTTGAAGTCCTTTGGTCTTCCACAGTCAGTTCATTGCCTTGGACTCCTCAGCCTTGACCCCAGCCACAGACCAAGCTCTGACTCCTGACACACAGCGCCGGCCGCACAACATGCCCTGACCTTGGCCTCAGATGAACCCATAGCCACAGCCACAGAGTCCTGACCCCAAGCAGCCATGTCAGAGACATAGATGTGGGCTCTGGACCAGCCCAGGCCGCTCACTCCCTGAGGCTGGCCTGCTGGGCCAGGGTTGTCATCCTGGCCCAGGCGAAGGTGAAGCCCATCCACGCGGCTCCAGGACAATGTGGACATGCACCACAAAGCCCCCAGCTGGTCCTCGGGAAACGTGGTTGTCACTGGGTCTTGCACCACCCCCCGTGTGACCCTGGACACGTCCCACCCTCCTTGGGCTCAGTTTCCCCTCTTCCCTACGAGGGAGGAATGGATAATCTTTGAGGGCTTTCCCAGCTCTGACGGTTGGCGATTCAGGAGACACGAAATGCTCTTGTGGGCATGTTTCCAGACTTTTCCCAGCTCTCACTTCCCTAGGCTGACTCCCCTCCACTCTGCCTTCCTGGCCTCAGTCTCACAGACCAGAGGTTAGAAACAGCCCTCGGGGCCACCCAGACCTGGCCTCAAGACCCAATCACCACATCCTAGCTGGGGCACCTCGCAAGTTTCTTCGCCTCTTGAAGCCTCAGTCTGTTCGTCTGTGAAATGGGGATTTCGGGTGTTGGGAAGACTCACGCAGGCGATGTGTGGAAAGCTTTCGGTGCAGAGCCTGGCGTGAGAAAAGGGCCAGTAGGTCAGAGCCAAGCAGATCACCCTTGCCTGGGCTTCCTGGGCTTTACTCGGCTCCAGTGGTGATAAGATACTGTAACACCCTTTTCTTCCCTTTCTCAGCGGGGTAATGGAGGCCTAGAGAGGGCAAGCTCCTTGCCAACAGAGTGGAGGCAGCAGAGGCTCGTGTTCCCCCCACCCCGCCTTTCTTCTGCCCTCCGTGGAAGCCACCAGAATCCATCATCAACCTCCTTGAGCCTCAGTTTCCTCCTCTGTAAGAGGAGGGGGAGGGACCAGTGGGACCCCCCCCCCCACCTTCCACTCCCACAGCTTTGCCCGCCCAACTACTGAAGGGGACGGGAGCGTGCTGGGGCGGGAGGTTATGGCTGGACGGCAGGCCTTGAGAAACCTCTGGAACGCCGGTTTGAAAGTTTGGGGCTCATTTTTGCTACAAGGTCCCCCCTTCTCCCCTTCTTTCTTTTTTCACCAACTGTTTCTTCCCTTAATCCAAACCGTTGTCTTTCCAGGGTGAAATCTAAATCAAATCCACGTGGCTCCCCCGATACACACCCCCTTGCCAAATGGAAGCGTGTTCTGGGGAAACAATAACGACCCTGTTGGAGGGGATTCTGATCTCTCCGTGGGGACCACCAGGCAACGGGAAGACCTGGGGGGCTTCAAGTCCGCCTGACTGGGGTGGGCTCAGAAGTTTCTAGGCCCAAACGTGGCTCAGACCGAGAGCTTAGGGATGGGCCACAGTTCCACCATTGAGAGGACAAGAGCTCTTTCCTGAGTCCGGGGTCTCCATCTCCTAGGCTGTGGGCATATGAGATGGCCCAGGCCCCTGAGGCCCCTTTTGGAGGTGGGGGGAGGTTCACAAGGTCAGCCCCGCAAGCCTTGGCCATTCAGGTGAATTGAAACGTGACAGCAGTGTTGCCTAGTGGGTAAGACATCTGGATGTGGACTCTCGTTCGTGTCTGACTCAGTCACTTGCTGTGTGACCCTGGACAAGTTCCTTAACTTCTCTGAGCTTCCATTTCCTCATTGGTAAAATGGGGCGCTTGCCTGACCTCTCTCTTGGTAAAGCGCCAAGTACCTGCTGCACGGTGCAGCTCGCAAAAGCAGTTCAGGGAGGTGCAGAAGTGAAAGGGAGTCTCGCAGAGGAAGGAAGGAGATGCCAGGCATGGTATCAACAGAGGCAGAGAGCAGGACGGGTAGGGCCAGGGAGGCAGGGAAATCTAGACACCCGGCTCCTGGCGGGGTGAAGGCCCTGGGGCGGAGGGTCACAGGACTCTGGAAGGGGCAGGCTGCTCTACTGCGGGTAGTGAGGTTGGTGGGGATGGGAGCGTGTGGGGGGGAGGGGGAACCTAAGTAGGGGAGGAGAGCCAGCCAGTTCCCAGGGGCCGCTCTCCAGGGGCTTCCCCAAGCCTGGCCTCTGTTTTGCATAGTCTGGCTCTCGCAGGTGGGCCCATAACTTGGAGTCTCTGGGGAAGGGCGAGGTCAGGAGAGCAAGGGGCACCCTCCCACCCCACGCCCCACAAAGAATTAACATATAGGCCTGAACACAAAGAATTAACCGCATAAGGCCTGAACACCTGTGGGGTGAGCACACTCATACACATAGGTCCATGTGTCCAGGCACACAGTCTAAGACATACATGCAAATACACACACGCTAGACCCATATGCAAAACTTAGACCCAGACAGGCCCATGCACAGGCACACACTTCCATGCTGGCTCACACCTGCATACCGAGTGTGCATATGCACACACACACGTGCTGTGAGGGGGGGCTCTCTCTCTAAGCCTTTGTTCCCTCCACAAACACAGGCAGGGCATCCACCATGTAGCAGGGACTGTGTCAGGCCCTGGACACAGAGACATAGTCCCCACTCCTGGAACTCACACTTAGTGAGAAAAAAAATCAGTAGTGCTTGTTGAAGTAATGATTGCTCTTCACACCGGTGATTTTGTTCATTTAATCCTCACTACGACCTTCTAGAGTTGGGGTATCTGCCCGACTGGAGGGGGCGTGGCCTGCCTGAGGTCCCGAGCTTGTGAGCAGCAGCCTCTCTTGGGGAGGTTGGGACAGGGCCCTCTGCTTCCTCACGGTGACCTACACACAGACCAGAGAGGCTCTGGGGACACACCCCACCTGGGGGGCATCTGGGCCTGCAGAGGGGCCTGGCTGCTGTTGTTAGCTCAGCTGGGGGGCTGGACCAGCCACTCTTCCCACTCTGTCTGTACCTGCTGGAAGAAATGATTCTGCCCATTGAACAAAGAGGACACAGTCTCTGAGAGGACAGGTGGCCTTAGGAGGTGGCAGAGCTGGGCACTGCGTGCAGGACCAAGGCCCTTGAGGCCACAGGATCGGAGAGGGGAGCACCTCCTGCTCACCCGAGGGCTCCAGCTGCCCCAGACCCCCCAGTCAGTCAAGGAGTCCTCCCTGACCCTGGCTGGACATAGTGCCGGGCACAGGGGTGGGACGAGGGGCAGACCTCAGCCCACTCCGGGGGTCCGGCCAGCCCCTAACCACCAGGCAGCCCAGCCTGTGAGCTTCTCGTTGCTTGCCAAATTACCTAGAGATGCCACCGAGTGCTACCAGGCCTGAGAAAACCAAGCTCCTTGGGCGCCAGGACAAGAGTGAGCAGACCTTTGAGGCTGAGGCACCGGCCCCCACCTTTCCCTGCAGCAGGGAGGTGTGGGGGGCATCATTCATTCAGCTTCTCCCTCAGTGATGCATCATTTCTGGGGCCCCTTTGGGCTGGGCTTTGTGTGCAGGCTGAGGTTGGTGTGGGAGGGGAAGGCCGCAGGGTGAGCCTCCCATTAGAAGCCCTTGCAAATCACCGTCCCCGGAGGAGTCGCACCTGCCCTGGAGCCACTCACAGTCTGTCCCAGAGCCTCTCAGTCATCTGATCAATTTGAGGAATCCTATAAAATGCAGATTCCCGGGCCCGTTCCCAATCTGCTGAATCATCGTCTCAGAGCTGGCGTCCTAGAATCAGTATTTTTGCAAAGCATAGAGCTCTGTCTGAGAAGCCAGCACTGAGAACCCCTGGCCTAGGGCCCTGGTGACTGCTCGTTGTTATGTTTCGGACTCTAGCGGGATGTCATCTTATTTCATCCTGGGTCCCTCTGAAGGACGCGCGATAAATGTGTGATGGTGATACCGGTGGGCTGCCAGGGTTGTGGGCCCATGGAAGGGTGCAGCTGGGGCTCCACGGGTCTGCTGTGTGACCTTGAGCAAGTCACTGCCCTCTCTGGGCCTTGGCTCTGATGGTCTCTAAGGGCTGACACTTAGTGAGCCACCACTGGCCCCCAAGGGCTGCTCAAACACCCCCTGGGAGGAGCTGTTACTCCCAGCCTGGGAGGGAACCAGACTGATTGCCCAGGCATCTTTGGATTTCCCCCATTGATCCTCTGAAAAATGGGCCCAAGCCGTGGGGGCGCCCTGAGCTAAACTGATCTCAGCGTTCTTGCACACCTAAGGGGAGAAAACTTTGCCAGCCCCGGAGCACCTGCGCCTGAGGGCTCAGCTGGAGAGAAGTGAGGACCCCCGGCCCCTCCCCCCACCACGGGGAAGCCGAGATGGTGGGCGAGGAGCAGGTGCAGAAGCTTGCACTTCTTAGAATCCCTGCGAGGTCTGGGTGGGTGAGCTCGTTTACGGGAAAGGGGGATGGGGGCTCGCTCTTCTCACCCAGCCCTGCTGGGGGGCGGCAAGTGCGTCAGCAGCCCGGGCTCCTAGCCTGCCTCCGGAAACGCCGCCCAGGGCTCAGTCACGAACCGGGCGGGCAGGCGGGGCAGCCAGAGCGCGAGGGGGAGTCAGGTGACCTGCGAGGCAGCTTGGCTGTGGTCCTGGAGGCTGCACCGGGGTGCAGGGTGAGGTCAACTTCCCCCTTCCCGGGCCTGTACCCCATGCCTGCTGCCTGGTGGGATGTCTCTCCAGCTGTCTGTCTGTCCCGTCCCCCGGCCCACCATGGGCTCTGGACCTCTGCTGGGTTCCCCTGGTGCCCTTGAGGCCTGTGTTCCTAGCAATGACCAGTCTCCAAGGGGGCTTCTGCTCAGGGTCCTGTGCGGGCGGGGGGGTGGAGACCCCAGCCAGGGCCTGGGAGGGGAGAGCCCTGCCTCCCAACCCGCCCTCCCCCACTTCTCTGCAGCTATTTAAAGCAAGTGGTGGCCGTGGGAAACTTCTTTAGATGTGTGGTTTCGTCTTCTCCAGCACAGAGACCGGGCGTCTGCTCTCTCGGTCTGGTGAGTCATCCAGAGTGAGAAAAGCCTTTTTGTTTGGTGCTCGCTCGAGGCTCTACGGTCTGAGAACCTGGCTCGATGGGGCCTTCCCTTGCTGGGACTCCTGGAAGGCCTTGGAAGTGCCTGGAGGGGCCCCTTTGTCCTGTCACCAGACCCAGGAAGCCCAAGGACTGAAACGTTCTGCTGCGGTCAGGGGGCTGCCTGGCTGGGAGGGTGCCGTCCTCAAAACTCATCACAGCCGCCACCTCCTGCAAGAAGCCACCCCTGAGTCCTCCAGAACCTCAACCAATCTCCATCTTAGTGACTCGGTCCTCTGCCCTCAGTCTATTCATCTCTGAAAAGGGTCAGTGAGTCCAAGCTTGCAGATCCGTGGGAAAATTAACTGCAGAATGTGTAGCACGGTGCCTGACACACAGTAGGTGCTCCATGGATGGGGTTTATAATTAATGAGAGTTGCTAATGTTTGTTGGGTGCTTATTTTACATGAATGATCGCATTTAATTTTCCTGACAACTCCAGGAAGTGCTTACAAGTATTATTCCCATTTTACAGATAAGGAAACTGAGGCACAGGGAGTCAAGTTACTTCCACATTATCTCACAGCCAGTAAGTGCAAAGTGAGATTCAAACTCATGTGATGTGGCACCAGAGCCCGAGCCATTAACTGCTGCGCCAGCCTGTCCCAGGAGCTTGGCAGACGGTGGCTGTTGAAGATCTGGACTACAGGAGCTATGAAGAGCACGCCCCTTCTGCTCAGAGCCTTTGCACATGCTGTTTCCTCTGCCTAAGCACTGACTTTTTCCCCATTTGCCTGACGATATCCTCCTCAAGCTTGAGACCTCAGCTGGGAGGTCACTTCCTCCAGGAACCTTCCAGGATTGGCTCTGTTACGTGCCCTCACGGCACACAGCCCCTCTCTGCATGCTAATCATAACTGCTTAAATCATGATTTGTGCAGTTTTCTGCCTCGGTCCCTGCCCAGACTGTGACTGTCCCTGGGATAGGGACGGGTCTGGCCCCTCATGGCCACATCCCCAGGCGAGCACAGTACCTGGCACACAGTAGGTTTCCAAGGCTGTGGACTGAATAAGTGCCACCAAGGCAGCCAGAGGCTGAGAGAAGCACAGAGCAGCATTTGCCCGGAAAGTTTTCCAGGAACTTCCCTGCTTCCCTTTGGTGATCTCTGGGAAAAGCAGGCCCTGGGACCTGCTGCTCACTGAGGGTTTCGAGTTGACAGGATGGTCCCAGAGGGGCCATGCAGAGGACAACTTTCCCAGGACAGCAGGTGGCTACCCCTCCATGGATGTGGGAATCCCTGGCTATTTGCTTACGGCACTGGAGCTTTGGGGAAGTAAGAGAGAGGGAGCATGTCCCGTGCCCCCCACTCCCTGCCATTCTGGCAGTGGCTGAGGTCCCAGGAGAGAGGCGCATTCAGCTCTGTCCTTGGGGGCCCACAGGTCGCCAGGGCCAGGGCAGACGGTGCTCATCACAGGATGGCGTTGGGGACAGAGAGAGGTTCCAGGGCAGAGGGGAGCACACAATCTTGGGTCCCCAGGGCATGGGGGAGCTGAGGCCCCCTGGGGGATGGATCTGAAGGCAAGGCTGTCCTGCCCTGGTTGAAGGGGCAGCAGTTCCTGTCTGCTGATGTCTGGCGGGTGCCTTGAGTACTGCCACGAATGCAGAAAGCCGTGGCCTCACACCCAGATCCAGTGGCCATGCCAGTGGGGGTGGGGGCAGCTTACCTGACCACAGGAGTAGCTGTGCCAGCAAAGGGGCCCTCTTTCTGCTCGTGGAAGGAGCCACCGCCATAGCAGGCACACCGACAGGGGCAACGCAGTGATCAGGGGGTGTAGCCATGCCAGCAGGGAGCAGGGGAAGAAAGGACGGATGACCATGGAAGAGGTCGTGCCGCCACCCACCGGGTAGGAATGGTTCAGAGGACCGGAGGGGCCACGCCAGCAAGAGCAGTGCAGCTGACCATGGACGCAAATATTCCCTTTGACACCAAATGCTCTGAATACCTCTGGAGATGCTTGGGGCTTCGGTGCCCACTGCTTGCCATCTCTGCCGCCTCCTTCCCTGGCTTTCCCGGCTGCCCTGGGGGCCTTGTGAGGGGCAGCAGCGCGAGCCTGTGGAGGCACCAGGAGAGCCGATAGGAGGGACACGGCAGGCAGGAAGCTGGAGGATGGCAGGGGAGAGGCCTGGGCCACTGGTCAGGCCCCAGAGAGAGTGAGGCCATTTTGGACATTGGTGTCAGCCCTCTCCCCCCTCACCCTCACCCTGCCCAGAGCACAGATGAGAACATGGGGGCTCAGGGACATCTGGGAACTTGAAAGCTGGGGCACGGGGACCCAAAGCCCCAGCCGCAGGCCTCTCCCTGTGGGTGAGATCTACCCCATTACTCGGATGCTCTTGGAAGGGGAGGGAGGAAGGGCGTATGGGGAGCAAAACGGGGCATGAGGAGTGGGTATGGTTGGCCTCTCCCCCTTGGGGCCTCAGTTTCCTGCATCTGTGAAACGAGGCACTCGGCCTCCACCATCCCGCAGGGCTCTCCTAGCTGGCTGGTCTCACAGGAGGGTCGGCATGTGGCCAGAACAGGCTGCTCCTCGCTGAGGACTTTGCAGCTCCATTACCCAAATGGAGACCAGAGATGTGGAGTGACCGAGCCAAGGTCACACAGCAACTCAGGAGGGTGGGAGAGGGGAGCTTCACTTGATTGGGGTGGGGGTGTGTGTGCTGGGGGCCCAGGCACCATGAAAATGGACAGAAGACTGTGCAATTGAGTCGCCCCGCCCCCAGCCTGCCTTATTGCTGAAATGCTCCGACACAGGAAGAGCCGTCTTCCCTGAGGCCACAGCAGCCCACCTCATGCAGAAAGACACAAATTCACTGAAAACTCAGGCCCTTGCTCTGTCCATTCCCAACTCCCTGCCCTGTCTTCAGGATCATAGGTATCTCCCCATTGTACAGCGAAGAAGGCTGAGGCCCAGCAAGGGCAAAGGACTCATCCCAGGTGCCTGCCCCCTGAGGAGCTCAGGCCAGAGCAGGGTCCAGAATCCAGGTGTCCTAACTCGTGGTTCCCTGCCCTGGTGTCCCACCCCACCACCAGAAGAAAAAGGATTTATCGAGGGCCCTAGAAGTCAGCTCTGGTCTGTCTGGAGCTGCTCAGGTCTGTCTCCAGCCAGACCTGATTCCTGCTTCAATTCCACCCCTGCCTTAGGGTTTAGCCCTGCCAGCCCCAGGCACTGCCCGCTACCACCCAAGCAGCCCCTAGGAAAGCCCCGGAGAGACCAGGCCAGAGCTGAGCGCCAGCGCTCTGTTAGGCCTTGGCAGGGCCAAGAGCTGCCCTCTGGATCAACCTAGGGAGGAGCCATCTGCAGTTCTCTCCCAGCCCTTTGCAGTTTGCAGAGCCGCGATTGCACCTTCGAGAGCTCACTGCCTCATGCCAGCCCAGAGAGTGAACAGATGAGAAGCCAGAGGCACCTGCTCGGCTGAAAAGCCACAATTACCCCCAGCTCTTCTCTTGGTGCTGGGTTCAGCAGGCTGGGTCTTGTAAGAAAGGCAGAAATGCTTGAAAGAAGGTTCCCTGTGAATCCCTGAAGAGGAGTTTAGGAAAGATTTTGAGACAGCGAGGAGCTGGAGGTCGGTGGGGGCAAGTCATCCGTCCTGGGTCGCACAGAAAGTTTGGGCTGAGCCAGCAGGAGAGGTCTGTCTGCTGTCCCCGACCCAGCACTGGCTCTGATCTGAGGCTGGAGCTGAGGTGACCAAGGCCTGGCTTGTGCATGACCCCAGGATGGTCCGTGCAGGTGAGGTCAGGAGCCTCTGTCCGCAGCTCGGAAGCTCTCCTGATTCAGAGCCACCCGCACCAGGCGAGGGAAATCCCAAGGCCAGACCGTTGTGGGAGTATAACGCGCCCTCCTACCCTGCTTACGTGTCCCCCCCGCCCTTTGCATATGACTGGAAACGTCTGACCTGGGGCTCTGGCCGGATTCTAGTCCAGCTCAGACAAAAATTTCCCCTGTGGTTTGGAATGGATCGTGGCCATCATTTCCTGTGCCCCAAGGGAGGTGAGGGTGGGGTTGGGCACGGGTCCGGAAAGGGGGTGACCCCACCGTCAGGCTGTACAGAGACATGTGTGGGACACTGGCATGAGAGTCTGCCAACTGAGGGTCCAGTTCTGGCCAGACCACAGAGTCGCTGTGACTTCCAGCAAATTCCACTCCTCTCTGGTCCTCTAAAATGAATGTCATTTTAGGGCACCTGTGGTTTTGAGTACTTTACTCTCCTGAAGGAACAGAAGGGGCACAAGAGAGACTGAGGCAGGGGCCATCGGGGAGGAGTGGGGCTTTGAGTCAGAGATGTAAGATCATATTCTGACTCTGCCACTTACTTGCTGGGTGGTCTTGGGCAAGTGACTTGGTCTCTCTGAGCCTCCATCTCTGCACCCATAGTACTAATTATCACATGATTTGAGCTTTTCCTCTCTGCCACGGTGCCAAGTGATCGCTCACAGACACTGCCCAACCACCCAGAAGGTAGGGGCTCTTTTTAGATCTTGTGGGCAATGAGGGAACGAGGCTTGGTGGGCCAGGATCTGAACTCCAACTGTTTGACTCCAGATTCCATGGTCTTTAATGGCTGCCGCACAAGAGGGGTCATTGTGAAGATTAGACAAGATGATCTGAGCACATTTCCTCACTTGTCCTTAACCTGTGAAAATTCTCATCATCATATTGTTATTACTGTTCTTCATCTTGCTCCACTTTCCCTGGTTAATGCCAACGCCATTCCTAAGTCCAAGTGACCTCCTGCTGCTTCTCGTGGGGTGCCCACTCTGTCCTCATGGCTGTGCCCGTCACGGGGTGGTGGGCTGGGAGGGCCTCCTGAAGACATTTGGCTCAGCCACGTGCCCAGGACCACACAGCGGCTCTCAGCACGCGGAGCCGCCAGCCCCGTGCCTACTGCACCTTCCAGGTCAGCCGCCTCCAGACGCGGGGTAGCTGGGGCGCTGGGGACTGCTGAGCAGACCCGTTGCTTTGACACTCCCCTGAGGTGGGCTTTATCTGTAGGTGGAGCAGTTGGTTGCCTACAAGAGATTCGCTAGCTTCCCTTGACGCCCAAAAGTCCATCACTAGCCAGCCATCCTTTGGGGTCAAAGCATATATATCCAGGGGTGCACTAGTAAATTCTCCCAGGAAAGGGAGTAGCTGGGATACTTAAGAGGGAATGAGGGGACTTCCCTGACTTTGCCTTCCAATGCAGGGGGTGAGGGTTTGATCCCTGGTCGGGGAGCTAGGATCCCACATGCCTCCCCGCCAAAAAAACAAAACATAAAACAGAAGCAATATTGTAACAGATTCAATAAAGACTTTTAAAATGGTCCACATCAAAAAAATCTTTAAAAAAAGGAGGGACTGGGAGGGGGGGTGTCCTGTGAGGACTGAGGCAGTCCGAGCCCAGGCAGGGGTCACGGAGGGCCCTCTGCGGTCAGCACCTCACCAGCCTGCCGGGTCCTTCAGGCACCCCTAGGCTCTGGGGTGAGCACTGGGGTTTGAAATTTGGGCAGAAAAGACAAAGATTTCTTTTTCCCCAATCGTTCCCAGTACCCAGCCCCTCATCTGGCTGGTTTGCTCATTTATTGAGCACCTGCCAGTTGCCATGTGCTGCTGGCACCTGTGAGCCCACCTGAATCCCAGCGTGTCACCCATGGGAACATGCCCCACCTGAGCCCGGGGGGTGGGGGGAGCTGGGGTGAAACTCAGAGGGGTCGTGGTTGTCACCAAAAGGGAGGCTGGCTGGTGGTCTTCAGCTGTGAAGTCAGCTTTGGTTTTTCGGTTGAGAATCACACCCACATTCACAACCCGCGGGAAGGAAGATGATTGGGGCCAGATTCTGTGTTCTTTGGAAACATCACAGGGCCGTGAAAGGTTTTCCAGGCCCTGACCTCAAGCTGAACAGGCAAGATTTTAATCACTGAACTGTCATTAAGTGTCTCCCACGACCTGGATCCAGCTTTGTAACCTGAGAACATCAGGAAGAGAAATACCCTGGCTCAGAGGCCCCACCACCTACAGAGAACGTGACAGAACTTTCGTCAAGCACTGACTTTGTGACAAACATGCGTTTGCCTGTTTAGTTCTCAAACCTGTGCCGTGATAGGTGCTGTGATTATCATTTATAGACGGGGAAGTCAAGCCTCAGAGATGTCAAGGGATGTAGCCATGGCCAAACATCCAGTGACCCAGATCTGCCCCCTCCAAAGCTCAAGCTCAGAGCTGCTAAGCCACAGAGCCCCAGGTTCCTAGAGCCCACCTTTTACCGCACCTGCAATGCCTCAGGAGCACTGCCCACCCCGGCAGGACCTGGTAGCAAGACCAGAAGAGGAGCCCGTGGACCAGGAAGACCACACAGCCCCTGCCCTCATTGAGGGTTCAGGAAATGTCTGTTGACCAACGATCCTGTTTTTGCAAAAACAAAACTGTGGGTACATGTGCATAAAATAGATACTGGAATCAAATGTACCCGAATGTTAGTATTGGAGGGGATAAAGAATGAATTTCCTTTTTCTTTTCTGCGTAAATCTGTATTCTCCAAATTTGCTGCAAGACGTTGGAAGAAAAACGATAAAAGGGAAATCGGATGCCTACCCCAGAGCCGTCCAACCGACCTGGGGCTCGGGGATTTCGGGGAGGGGTGGTCTGTGATGGTTGCAGATGGCCGGACAGGCTCGCCAGTGAGGTGGCCATTTGGCTTCACACCCAAGAGGGGACAAGGACCAGCGGCCGGCCTCCCAAGTGTGAGCATCTTGGAGTGTGGGGAGGTGGGGGACACATAATAGTTTTGGGGGCTAGTGGGCAAGGAGGAGGATGTTGGGGCAGGCAGACCCTGGGTGCAGCTTTCCCTTTGGCTCAGGGCTTTAGCTGGGGCAAGTCACTGCCTCTGTGAGCCTCAGTTTCCTCATCTGCAAAATGAGGCTCCAGAGGGCTGGCAGAAGGACTAAATGAGATCTGTAAACAGACGGTCTGCCAGTCCCTGGCACATAGTAGGCGCTCAAACGCTGGCAGCTCTTGGTCGTGGGTCTTTTCTTCCAGGCCTGAGCAGCCTTTGGGAAAAGCTCTGGCACCCAGCTGGGAGTTGGCTGGAGGGGAGTAGGGTCTAACCCTCTTGCTAAAGGTGAAGAATCTGAGGAGGTAAAGACAGGATGGATTCCTCCACCACCACACCCAGTTGACTCTTCCAAGCCTCAGTTCCCCGTGCAGCTAGTGCGGGGCTCTGGTGCTCCAGGGGACCTGAGATCCACTCTGTGCGTCCTAACATCTTCCCTGCGACGGGCCCCTCCCGTCCTCCCGCCCGGCCCGGCCCAGGACCCGCGGAAGCCAGGAGGACTGGCAAAGTTCTTCTCACTCTCCTTCTGAGTCAGCGCCCCTGCACCACGGAGGTTACTCAGCGGAGGCAAAGCCCCACACCACACCCCAGCCATCCCTGAAGAGAGGAGCTTTGCCCCAGGGCTGGGTTTCCTAGTGTCTGCCCTGTCCCGCCTGTGTCTCTCTCGGGCTCCCTGGGAAGATGAGGCTGGAGGGATAGAGGAGGAGACAAGGAGCGGGAGGGCGCCACGTCTTCCAGATCTCTGTCTGCTGCAGCCCCACCCGCCAAGTCTAGCGTGGAGACAGCAAGAAATCCGGGGCACTCCGTTATTTGACATTTGTTCAGGTGCTCATTTGTCCAACAAACATCTCCGAAGTGCCCACTCGGTGCCAGGTACTGGGCTGGGCTCGGGGGTGAGAGATGAATCAGACCGGGTACCCGCTCCCCGGGGACTCCCGGGCTGCTAGAGGAGACATTCATGGAAACAAGTAATTAAAGACATAATGAAACTCTTTGAGATAAAAATACACGGGGTCTGTGAGCGAACACAGAGGGGCCACTGAGATGAGAAACCTAGCGTTTTACGTAAATTTAACTAGAGGGAGGACTCATGTATCCCCCGGAGTGGGGTGGGTGGTGGCAGGTCAGGGCGGGGTGTGATCCTGAGGGATGCCGAAGGCCCCACCCTCTGCCTGTGATCTTCCTTCCTGCCGCCAGCATTCCACTGTTCTTCTGGGAAGTGTTACCCCTATAAAATTCCGGACCAGGAAGAGGCCCCTCGGAATTCAGAAATCAGATTTGGATTCAAGGATCCCTTTGTAGGCCTTGATCTGTAGCCCTCTTACTTTGTGACTGTGTGCAAGTCACTTGTCTCCTGAGCCTCAGTTTTCTCATCTGCCAAGTGGAGGACTGGATTTGAAGATAATTAAAATAGCTAGTATTTGCAGAACATTTGCCGTGTACCAGGCATTGCACCAAATTCTTTGCATGTGTTACCTCGTTCAGTTCTTACATCCGCCCCATGAGGTACGTACTTTTAATAGAAGAAATCTCTTATCGAATGAGAGCAAAACCAGTGGTCTGTTACTAGAAAAAAAATATTTAAAGCAGGACATCTTATGATACATAAAATAGGCATTATATCGAACATAACTTGTGTACAAGTTATATTTATTAGATGATCTTTGGCTGAAGGGCCAAGGCTCTTTGAGACCTGGGCCTCTGGCCAAAGTCCTACCTTATTTTTCTTGCATCAAACAAACCTGTGCAGCAGAGTTGATGGTCCCCGTTTGGGTTTCTTTCAAGTGGAGGGAGACCTTAGAGATACTTGTCAAGCAATCTGTAAGCAGAATCCTTCTGGATTTTTAAAAGCACCCCCCACCAAGTTTTAACCTACGCCTAATTCAACATGTGTCCAGTGGATTTTTAACTATTGTTTTCTCCAGTCTTTTATGGTTGTCTTACCCACACCTAACTGAGCATTTTTTTCTTTTTAGGACAACTCTCCTTTATTGGATCTTTCCAAGGCCCTTTCTTAGCTTTCAGAGACACACCAACTCTCTGTCCCACTCTCACTCATGTCGCATTGGTTTAGCAATTACAACTGGCAGCTATGGGTTCGGGGACAGGCCTCACCGAGCCAGCAGGAGGACCTTGATGGCACTGGGCAGTAGCCGGCAAGCCTGGGACCATTCGGAACATTGTGACACCCATTAGTCTGCCTTGCAAAGGAAAGGAGAATGTTTATAAATCCAGAGAATTCGTTGAATGGAGGCCAGTTAAGGCAGTCTAAACTGTTTTGTTCCCATTGTCCAGGTGAGGAAACAGGTACAGGAAGTCATTTCCCTGAGGCCACCCTAGGCTTGGCAGAGCTGGCATTTGAACCTGGGCCTCTCTGGCTCCATGTCCTCCATCCCTACATTCTGCTGCCTCTTTAACACTCTGAGACCCTATGAGCCTCTGGCTTCCCCGCTAGAAGGATTAAAGGGTGTTGTGATCTCCCACATGGTATCTGAGGTGTATTTAAAAATCTCGAGCACCGTGCCTGTATAAGAGTCAGGGGATAAGGAGTAATGTCTCCCTCAGGTCCGTGTCCCCAAGCCCAGGGCTCAGGCCTATCTGTGCAGTCGGCTGGGAGCAGTTAGGGTGCGTTTGTCTTTTGGTGCATCCAGAGGACCTGCTCTGGTCCTGGGATATAACAGGGAGGAGAAGCAGCCGCCATCGCTGCCCTCAGAGCTCAGTGTCTGGTGGGATCCTTCCAATGCCTCCCATGTCCAAGCCTCCTCTGGCTCAGACTTCCTCTGGGGGCCACTGTGGACGTTAAATGTGCAAAGGAGGCAGATTTGGAGTCAGACACATCTGACTTCTAATTCTCGTTCTGCCACTTACTAGCTGTGTGACCCTGGGCCACCGACAACCTCTCTGAGCCTCAGTGGGAGTGAGAAGGCCTCGCGGCAGACCCTCCGTGGGCAGCCCCCGCCAGGGCCCAGCACACTGCAGGGCCGGGAGGTGCTCAGCTGTGGACAGGGGACCGGGAGGGCAGCCCTGCGCAACTTCCGACCGTTGGTGGCTGTGGAGAGGGACGCGGTGAGCAGGGGAAATGAAAAGAGGCCAGACGCCGTCCAGGCCGCAGCACGCGAGGGGAGCCTCACCGGGCCGCCCGTCCCCTCCCAGGCTCAGAAAGGGGAAGGCGGCCCAGACCGGGAAGTGGTTGGCCTCTGATGACCACCCCACGGGGACCACGCCAGCCGAGCAGGAAGTGGTCACCCCTTCCCACCCTCCACCCCAAGCCGGTCCTGCCTGAGCTCACACTTGGGAAACAGCTGGGCCCAAAAGTCCCTGTTCTCTGGTCTGTTCTGGGAGCCGGCTTTATTCTTAGAAACCCAGCTCGGCCTGGGGCCACTGACTCTGTGGCTGGGGGTCTGCAGACCTGGCTTCTCGTCCCAGCTCTGCCACTTCCTTGCGCTGAGGCCTTGGCCAAGTTGCTTCCCTGTCTGGACCTGTTCCCCATCTGTGAAATGGGGTGATAATCCCCCACCTGCTGCCTCGGAGAATAAACATGGACAGTCCTAAAAGGTCAGGGCTGGAAAGTCCCCCAGGGCTCCTCTGGTCCAATAGCTTTTCACGGATGAGGAGGCTGAGGCTGGAGGGGAAAGGAGATTGATCTTGTTCCCACAGCCAGGTAGTAGCAGGGGTTTCTGAAGTTTTGGAAAGAGCGCTGGATTGGGAGCCAGGACTAGGTCCAAGGCTTCACTCAGCCCCTTCCTTGCGGTGGGACCTTGGTCAAGTCAATCAGCCTTTCTGAGCCTTTTTCTGCAGTGAGGGAGCTAGCCTTTACTTCCCAGGATTCTGGTGGGGCTCACCTATAACGATGCACGAGGCGATGCTTTGCAAAATGTAATGCCCTGTGACCGTGAACAGCTTTTTAACTAAGGTGGAATCAGACTGGAACCCAGATCTCATGTTTCCTGCTCTTTGCTGCCCCCTGCTCGAGGCTCCACGTACAGGGAGTGCGGTCGGGGCCCCAGGAAGCTGCCTGGGGAGAGGACTTCTTTCTCTTTTCTCCCCTCACTTGGATATAGGTAGCTAATCTCTTTTCCTGATTCCACTACTGAGTCACTGGAGGCCGTGCTCTGGGAGGGGCCAGGTGTGGAGAACTCACTTTGCCCACATCAGTAGCCAGAGATGCTGTTACCACCAACACCCACCCCTTAGCTCGTGGCTTCTACCCACCAGCTCCTCCTTTCCTGTAGGGCCCTCCTAGGACCCTGAGCCCAAGCAGATTCTGTGGTGGGGGCCAGAGGAATGGGAAGGCTGGATCAGACACGGGCGGCCCCCTGGTGCCGCCTAGCACAGGCCACCCAGGCCCGGCTTGGACTTCAGGAGAGAGGGCCTCAGACCAGGGAGTCCCGGATGACGGGGCTGGCAGAAGGGTTAGAGATTAGCCTATCCAGGGGACAGAACTGGGGTCCATGGACCTCAAGAAGAGCTGGAAACCCCCAGATCACACAGAGACTTGTGGTTATGTGGGCGGTTGTGTGTGTATGCGTGTGTGTGATGACATGTATGTGGTTGAGCGTGTGTGTGGTTGTGTGTACGTGTGTGTGGAGTTTTGGTTGCGTGTGTGTGTGGTTGTGTGTGTGTCTGCATTTCCTGAGGGGAGGGTCCAGATTTCATTAAATTTTCAAAGCAAAATTTTAAAGGTCAGGACCAATGTGCTTTCTCCCCTTTCCCATTTCACAGAAGAAGAAACTGAAGCAGAGAGACGTGAAGTGTCTCACAGCCTTTACAAGCAGGATGAGGTGGGATACTTAGTGCTTCGATTATGACCTCCTTTTCCTGACTCAAAAATAGTTCTTAGGAAGTTCAGAGGGAATCTGTATCCCGTCCCCTTGTCCCGGGACTTTGAGGGTGGCTGAGGCTTGAGGAGATTGGGAGAGAGGAAAGTTAGGTCAGGTCCCCTGTGCTAAGCCCCAGAGCTCCTGCCAGCAGCACCACCAGCAGCACCGCCACCAATATCACCATCAGCACCACCAGCAGCACCATCATCAGCATCACCGCCGTCAGCTCCATCATCCGTGTTATTAACAGTGCTACTATCAGCGTCACCATCAGCACAGGATCTGCCTTACAGGCCGGGCCAGTCACCTTGTTTCCACCATCACCCTGCCTCTGTTGATATCAGTTGGGATGCCCAGCTCAGGCCTCATCTAGAGCCATGCGGGGCCAGCCCAAGGGTGGGATAAAACAAGGGTGGGGCCATTCTGAATTGAAGATGTCCACTGCAAAATGAGCTCAACTGACCTGACCCGCATATAAGACCCCCTTAGAGACAGGTTGTACAGGCAAGCTCTTATCCAATTAAGATTGGAAATATGTGCATGTTGTTCCTTTGATCTTTCCACAAATACGTTTTCATTATTATTGTAGCTGACACCTATCCAGAACTGACTGGGCACTGCTCTAAGTACTTTAGATGTATGAATTACTTCAACCCTTTCAGCAACCCTATGAGGTGGGTAGTATTATTATCCCTATCTTATAGTTGGGGAAACAAAGGCACTGAAGCAGTCCAAGGTCAGACACCTAGTAAATGGCAAGGCCAAGATTTGAACCCAAGCATCCTCACACACCAGAGTTCATGCTCTTAGCCACTACACTACAGTATCAGATCAGAGAAGTACAGAGCAGGCCAAAGAAAACCCCGGATGTGCAACCCCTGCAAATGACTTGATCTCTTTGAAGGCATGGGCCGTATTGTTTTCATTGCTGTGTTCTCAGGGCCTGACACTAGGCCTGGTATACAGAAGGAGCTCAGTAAATGTTGGCTAAGTGAATCAATTGACAGTACTGGCCTCCCAAGCCTTCCCCAGCTTCTGCTTCTTCCTCCTCTGAACAATGTTTGAGAGCTGTCCCTGAAGCTGTAGTTCTTTTTCCAGCAAACAGAGGGCAGCATGTACAATAAGGCAAGACCCTCTTCCAGGTGTCAGGAAGAAGGAATTAGGAGGAAAAGGAAGAAATACTTTGTGGCCGGCAGGAATACAGTTATTGATTAAAAACAAGTTGAGACAAACCCTGGGTCCCACAACATGATAGGATGCCACGGCTGGTGTTCTTAATTTGACAGCTGAGGAAACTGAGGTCCAGAGTGGGAGAGGTTCTTGCTCAAGATCACACAGCGTGTGAGCAGCAGACCTTGAAATCCAGGTCTCCCGGCTCTTTCTCCACTAGAATGGTAGAAATAGCTGACAGGTTGGGGTATGGACCAGGCCTCCCCTTGTCTGTCAGGAGAATAGCAAATGTTAAAAGTTACCAACCTGGGGCAGCTCTTTGTGCACATAGCCAGGCCGCCCCCTGGTGGCTGTAACTGTCATGTACCCAGAAGCACAGTCGCGATTTTGTCAATCCACCAGCCAATAGGATGCATCTCCACCTTACTGGCCCTTGGCCTGGCCTCAGGCTGTTGGAAAGACAAGAGATCAAGAGGATCAGGGTCTAGTCCCTCCGGGGACTTACAGTCCAACAAATGAGGCAGGATGGCCCATGGAACAGAGCAGAAAGCATGTGTGCCTGAGTCCCAGGGATCACAGCCATGGCCACCTGTGCGCCCAGCACCGTGGATGCCCCATCCCTTTGAGTCCCACGTCATCCCATAGGGTAGCTACTCATAGTCTCCCATTGACTGTTAGGAAACTGAGGCTCAGAGACAGGACACAACTGTGTATGAAGCCACACAGCCAGGAATAGAGGAGCTGGGAAATGAAGCCCAAACTGGCAGTTTCCAAGTCTAGGGCTTATTCAACTTCCCCCACGTGATAACCGCGGCAGCTCTGAGCAAGTGCGGTCAGCTTGGACTGGAGTGGTCTTGGAAGACTCCCGTGAGGAGGTGAAGTCCACCATCCCAAAGGCCAGACCCAGTTCCTTATGGCTACATCACCCATCGATAATGATGAAAATCACCATGACAGAAAGTATCATCAATTAAGTACTTAGTGCCGGGTGCTGTGGTTTAAGTGCTTTCCATGAGTCAGTTATTCATTCATTCATTCACTTAAATATTGATCAAACATCTTCTCTGCTTCTATGTTTTAGGTACCAGGATGACAACAGTGAACAAAGCATAGAGAAATTCCTGCCCTTGGGAAACTTGTATTCCAGTCAAGGGAGAAAGATATATTATAAATCATTATAATATATATAATTAAAATATATAGTGTGGCAGGAGGTGATAACTTCTGGAGAAAAATTAAGTAGGGAAGAAGGATAGAGAGCATTTTGGGAGGGAGGTGGAATCCCCCAAGATGACATTCGAGCAGAAAGCTGAAGGAGAGGAGGAAGTGAGCCATGCGGGTGTCTGAGGGAAAGGTGTCCAGGCAGAGGGAACAGAGAGCAAAGGCTCTGAGGCAACTGTCTCGTTGATTCATCTCAATCAACCTTGAGTTATAAACCACCACTGCTCCCGGTTCATGGTTAGGGAACCCTTTCCAAGTCTCGTAGGGAAGAGGCAGGACAGAAGGAGCAACTGAGGCCAGGAAGATCATGCCCAGTATCACGTAGTGAGTCAGTGCCAGAGCTGGGATCCAAACCCTGTCTTCTGCCTCTCATACCAAGTCTCTTTAGAGGGTCCCTAGTGTCTAAAGGGATACATCACATCCAGGACCCCCAGAGATCACAGCCCCCAAAGAACAAGGGCAGAATGCAGGCTCCGGAGGGGCTAATCAACCAAGGGTAGGAGCTGGATCCCAGCCTGATGGATGCAGAGCTGGAGCTGGTGGCCATGATCAGCCATAGTGGGACCTAGGGTCAGACAGGCTCAGCCTCCCTGCCACCCTTTCCAGTGTTTCTCCATCCCAAGGAGAGGCTCTCCTACTTGCGTGGGGTTGTACCTCAAACCCACTTGGCAGGGAGGGCAGCTGAGGAATATAAGTGACTAATCTTAGCCTGACCAACCACTGCCCAGAAACCCGAGGTCAGTCTGCGGTTGGGATCAGAGGTCAGCCTGGGTCTGAGGTTTGTGGTTGGATCAGGGGTCAGTCTATAGCTGGGGTCAGTCTGTGGCTGAGATAAAAAGTCAGTCTGCGGCCAGGTCAAGAGTCAGTATACGGTTTGGCTCAGGGGTCAGGCTGTGACGGGGACAGCATCAGTCTGTGTTCAAATCAGGACTCCATTCATCACCAAGGTCAAAGACCAGATGGGCCAAGGTCAGGGTTCAGTCATGGCCAGAGCTGGGAGTGTAGGTCTGTGGAACAAAGGCTGCCAACTGAGCTGCACTGGGCTGAAGTCTGACCTCAGAGCCAGGCGAGGACAAATCATCAGGTGCTCTAACCACTGAACCCCAGCCCTGCCAAGTAGAGTGCTGGGCAGAGGGGACAAAACAGTCCCCTCCATCCCCCATGTCAGCCTTAGCAAGTCTGGGCAGTCTAGCCCAAAGCCTCCCCCTTTTCCAACAACTTGAGGGACTTGACTGATCTCACACCCACCCACACCCAACCAACAGATGAAAAAATGAAGCCCAGAGAGAGCCAGGATCTGTCCAAAGTCATTCTGAGGATGAGGGTACAGCAAGGACCAGAACCTGACACTCCTGACATCCCTGGGCTTTCCTCATCTGAGCCTGAGATAGGGTCACCACCTGCTCAGTCACTGCTTGGGGGAGGGAGATTTGAGTCACTGCACAGGCCCTGTGGAGAGGCATCTGGGCAGAAAAGGGGAAAGCGAAAGCCACAACTAGGAATCAGAGGTTCTTGGGTTCTCTTCTTTTTTTTTTTTTTTTTAACATCTTTATTAGAGTATAATTGCTTTACAATGTTGTGTTAGTTTCTGCTTTATAACAAAGTGAATCAGTTATACATATACATATGTTCCCATATCTCTTCCCTCTTGCGTCTCCCTCCCTCCCACCCTCCCTCTCCTACCCCTCTAGGTGGTCACAAACCACCGAGCTGATCTCCCTGTGCTATGCGGCTACTTCCCACTAGCTATCTATTTTACGTTTGGTAGTGTATATATGTCCATGCCACTCTCTCACTTCGTCACAGCTTACCCTTCCCCCTCCCCCTATCCTCAAGTCCATGCTCTAGTAGGTCAGGGTCTTTATTCCCATCTTACTTCTTAGATTCCATATATATGTGTTAGCACACGGTATTTGTTTTTCTCTTTCTGACTTACTTCACTCTGTATGACAGACTCTAGGTCCATCCACTTCACTACAAATAACTCAATTTTGTTTCTTTTTATGGCTGAGTAATATTCCATTGTATATAT
>NW_021145836.1:6404-6683 GCF_002837175.3 Physeter macrocephalus | reverse complement strand
ACTTATTGAAGAGGCTGTCTTTTCTCCACTCTATATTCTTGCCTCCTTTATCAAAGATAAGGTGACCATATGTGCATGGGTTTATCTCTGGGCTTTCTATCATGTTCCATTGATATATATTTCTGTTTTTGTGCCAGTACCATACTGTCTTGATTACTCTAACTTTGTAGTATAGTCTGAAGTCAGGGAGGCTGATTCCTCCAGCTCCACTTTCGTTCTCAAGATTGCTTTGGCTATTCAGGGTCTTTTGTGTTTCCATACAAATTGTGAAATTTTTTG
>NW_021145836.1:0-5371 GCF_002837175.3 Physeter macrocephalus | reverse complement strand
TTGATTGATTTGCATATATTGAAGAATCCTTGCATTCCTGGAATAAACCCCACTTGATCATGGTGTATGATCCTTTTAATGTGCTGTTGGATTCTGTTTGCTAGTATTTTGTTCAGGATTTTTGCATCTATGTTCATCAGTGATATTGGCCTGTAGTTTTCTTTCTTTGTGACGTCTTTGTCTGGTTTTGGTATCAGGGTGATGGTGGCCTCGTAGAATCAGTTTGGGAGTGTTCCTTCCTCTGCTATATTTTGGAAGAGTTTGAGAAGGATAGGTGTTAACTCTTCGGGTTCTCTTCTTATAGATTGACTTAGTCTGTGACTTCAGAGAGATCTGTTTATTCGCTTGTTCATTGATTGGCTTATTCAACAAATAAAAAACTGCAGAGAACTTCCCTGGACCTCCATTTCCTCATCTGTTAAATAGGCAGAATGCCCTTTCCAGGACTGTCGTGGGAATCACATGAGAAAACAGGTGGGCAACACTTAGTTACTGAGCACACAGTGTAGAGGTTGTGGCAGGTACCATCAGTGCCTCATCCGTTTCCCCACTCTCTGTGCACGCCAACCTGATAGTCTGGAAGTCCCCACCTGACAGCT
This sequence comes from Physeter macrocephalus, assembly GCF_002837175.3. Taxonomy (NCBI): domain Eukaryota; kingdom Metazoa; phylum Chordata; class Mammalia; order Artiodactyla; family Physeteridae; genus Physeter; species Physeter macrocephalus. The sequence continues at coordinate 4,772 of NW_021145836.1, read as the reverse complement.
TTCCCCGGGTCACAAGTGTGGGGCAAGCCAGAGTGCCTGGTAGTTAGCACGCCCCTGGGAGTGGTTCTCAATCGATGATTGGCAAAGCCAGCTCCTGCCTCCCGGTGGGGTGAATCTAAGGCTTGTCATGCACTGTCCCCACACTCCCCAGCAGGCTGGGTCCCGTCGCCCACACCAGTAACTTTCTGGATGATGCCTTCCTTGGTGACAATCCCTCGCTCTCACTTCCTGACTCCCCTGCAAGAGCTCCCTGGGTCATGGCTCACGGGAACCACCTGCACCTCACGTCCTAGTTTTAGAGCCCCTTCGGATCAGCCCAGCCTAAGGCGCGAGTACATCACATACACGGAGAGGTCAGTCTCACTGCCCCATTCTACAGAAACCAAGGCTCGGAAAGTTTAAGCAAATAAATGGCGGATCTGGGATTCCTCCCCAGGACTGTCTGTCTCCAGAGCCAACACTCAATTCCAGTGTTACTCAGGGACCTCCCTAATAGTGGAAGGAGAAGCAAGGACTCAGTATAGATGGAGGTAAGTGCTGGTGACTGTGTTGTCATACCGGTAATGGTCCCTCAGCAAGCTGAGAATGCTTCACTGGGGACATGAGACTTGAGCTGGATGTTGAAGGATGCATAGGCGTTTTCTAGGGGGTGATAAAAGAGAATGCACTCCAGGCAGAAGGAAGAGGATGCACAAAGGCTCAGAGGCTCGGAGGAGGATGCCACATTTAGAGAATGCCAAAAAGCAACAGGGCTGTGTGCAATGTGATGCGTTCAGGGGAGTGGTAGGAACCTTTGCTGCAGGGTGGGGACCTGCACGACAGGTGGTGAACTGGGTGCCACTGTGCTCAGAAGGCACCAGAGGGCCAGCAGAGGCTTGAATCAGGAGCATGATCTGGTCAGATTGGTGGCTCTGGTGGCAATATGAAGGGGCTAGTGCTCGATGCTTAGTATATGCTCAACACAGATGTGTTCTTAACTATTAATCTTTTATTTGACGATTTGAGCTTTTGTATGTTGTTTTGAAAACCTTTACCCAATGTCATGAATAAACATTTTCTTCTAAAAATTTCAAATTTTGTTCTTTCATATTTAGGGCTTTAAATCATTTGAAATTTATGTTTCTGTTTGGCATGGGGTAGGGATCTCACTTTACCTTTTCTATCTGAATAGCCAGTTGACCTAACACCATTTCCTTATTAAATAGCTTGTTCCATAAAGGCTGATTTCTGCCATATGCTAAGTCCCATTTGTAAGTGGATGTATTTATAGGCTTCCTCTTCCATTGTTTAATCCTCCTTCTTTAATTACTATAGCTTTATGATAAGTCATGGTATCTAAAAAAACAAGTCCTTCTTTATTCTTCAAAATTGTGTTGGTGCATTAGTTTCCTATTGCTGATGTAACAAATTACCACAAATGTAGTGTCTTAAACAACCCAAATTTCCTCTCTTGCAGTCCTGGAGGTCGGAAGTCTGAAACCAGTTTCACTGGGCTAAAGGCAAGGTGTCAACAGGACTGCATTCCGTTTTGGAGGCTCTGAGGGAGAATCCGATCTCTTGCATTTTTCAGGTTCTAATGACCACCTGTATTCTTTGGCTTGTGGCCCCTTTCTCTATCTTCAAAGTGCATCATTCCAATTTCTGCTTCTGTCATCACATCACCTTTTCCTCTAATTTGACTCCTCCTGTGTCCCTCTTGTCAGGATAATCTGGAATAATCTCCCCACCTCGAGATCCCTAATCACATCTGCAGAGTCTCAGGTATGAGTGAGACCCTGGACAGAATCCCTCCTGGGGCAAAATTCCCTCCATCTGTAAAACTAGAAAAGAAATCCTCTGCTTCCAAAATACAAAGGTGGTACAGGCATAAGATGCAGGTTATAGACGTTCCCATTCAAAACAGGAGAAAAATGGAAGGGAATAAAGAATCGCCCATCTCTAGCAATTTTGAAATCCTATGAGGCAAACTCCACTAGGTGTCAGGGCCTGGGAGAAACCCTCTATGGTTTGCAGTTCTGCCCTCCATATGCGAAATAACAAGAAGACAACCATAAAAACTTCAAACCTTACTTCACACCATATATAAAAATAACCTCAAAATGAATTATAGACCTAAAGAAGCACTGCTAAGTAAAAAAGCAGGCGCAAAAGAGTACATAGTGTATGATTCAACATACATGAAATTCTAGAAAGGACAAAGTTATAGTGACAGAAAGCTGATCAATGATTGCCAGTGGTGGGGGAATGGGTGGAGGAATTGGATTGCTAACAAAGGGTGGGAGGTAACTTTGTGGGGTGATGGAAATATTCCATATCTTGTTTGTGATGATGGTTCACAACTGTAGAGAGAAAGAAAGAAAGAGAGAGAGAGAGAGAGAGAGAGAGAGAGAGAGAAAGAAAAAGAAAGGAAGAAAGGGAGAAAGAAAGAAAAAATAGGAAAGAAAGAAGGAAAGAGGGAGGGAGGGAGGAAGAAAAAGAAAGAGAAGGAAAGAAAGAAAGAGGGGAGAGGGAGGGAGGAGAGGTAGGGAAGGGGAGGGAGGGATGGGGAAGTGAAGGAGGGAAGAGTCATCTCTAACAGGCCTAGGGTGGGGCGTGACCGCCATCAGTCAGAGGGGCCAGCAGAGCCCCCTGGACAGGTCTACTGGAGTTCTGGCCCCTCAACTGCTGGGGAAGTCATATCCTGCCCTCACCTTTCTAGAACAGAAAAGTGATCAGAACACCTGGATTTGTGTCCCGGACGTCTCATCAAGCAGTCGAGTCCCCTCAGCAAGCTCTTCCCTCCTGCTTTGTCTCGGTTTCCTCGAGGGCAGGGATTTTAGTCTGTGCCCAACTCCAACAGTGCCTGGCACGTAGCACATACTCCGTACACGTAAGCGTTCGTGTTCTTCTCATTTTGTTTCTAAGCAAATGGAGGGTAGGGCGCATAGCCCAGCTCACTCAGCAGAGGGGCAGAACCACAGTCCAGCCCCACACAATTTGACCCCAAAGCCCAGCTGTTCTACCATCACATGGACTGCCCGGCGTGGGGTCCCTGGGGGCTCAGCTCAGGCCCCCACCTTCAGAGAGGCACGCCTTCGGTGGGCCCTAATCCACATCGGTCTCGGGTGGCTTCTGGTGGCTTCTGATTCTCTCTGCTTACCACACACAGGCCTCTAGTGGGCCCTCACCTCCCCTCTACAGTAGGCACGAATAGCTCAGGCTCTGGAGACCGGCAGCCTGGGTTCAAATTCTGGCTCTGCTGTTGCTTCTCTGTGTGTCCTTGGGCAGGGACCTCAATCCATGCCTCAGTTTCTTCACCTGTAAAGGAGGGAGAACGGTATTACCTAGCCCAAGAATTGTGAGGATTCAATAAGTGAACCCGGGTAAAATGCTGAGAGCAGTGTGTGGGCCTGATGAGTGTTGGCCATTGTCACCGTTAACCAACCACCAGCACAGGGCACCTGGCCCGTTGCTTCCTCTTGTCCTTCCAAAGCCCCAGGCCCCCGCCCACCCGACGGCAGGGCTCAGCGGAGACTGACTGCTTTCCCAGAGGGCTGGCCCAGCCCCTCCCACCCCATCTCAGAGCCCTGCCCACCCAGGGGGCTCAGGCACTGTCCTCAATCGATACGCGCAGCTGACTGTGGCTTTGGGGTCTCGACCACAGGTCCAGCCGGGGCTGGGAGCCGGTGGAGGTGACGGTGGGGGGAGAGTGTGAGCCGGGTTCCCAGGTACCCCAGGGCCGCTGCTGTGGGTCCAGAGCAGGCTTTGCTCTGCTGACACCAGCCCTCGCCCCCGGGGGTGAGGGTAGAGACGGGTCAGGCAGAGGGCAGGGGTCCCACGACCAGTCTCAGCTGTACCAATGCCTTGCTGGGTGATCTTTGCCAGGCCACGTCTCTCTGTGCCTCCTTTCCTTTTGTAAAATGGAGGGAATGGGAGAGGCGGCAAGCCCAGGCCCCTCTGCCTCAAGCGCTATTATTAGAGAAAAGGATCAGGGTTCTGTCTGGTGCTGAGAGCTGGGCCCTGTGATACGTGCTTTACATGTACTGTCGCATGACAGCCCATTCTGCAGATGAGGAGAGTGAGGCTAAGATGTTCCTAAGAGTTTTCTCTTTGGGGAGGTCGGTTTCACCATGAAGCTCATTTCAGAAGGCTTGGGAAAGTGATCAGCCTGGCCTACAGGCTCCCTGGAGGAGGCCAGTTCCCAGTTTTAGGAAGAAATTATTTTCTTCTTAGGCCCACCTCAGCAAAGACTTTGCCCTGCCCAAGCCCCTTTCTTTACCTGGAAATCAATGTGGGGCTACTTTTTTTCTACTTCCTGTTTTTCACAACTGACACCCAAGGGGTAATCCAGGATGCTTCCTGGAGAATGCTGGCTCCCACTCCCAGCCCACCTCTGCTGCAGCAGCCACAGATCCACTCCGATCTGCCCACCCACCTCCCACGGTATCAGGGGGGTGGTTATAGAAACCCTTGCCCAGTTTGGGTATCCCTCAGAGCAGCCGCATCTTGGCAAAGGCTTGACCCCAGCACATTCTTTGGGGAAGGGGCTGTAGAGCCCGCTGACTCCAGGGCTGGAGCAGGAGCTCCAACATCACAGCCTTGGCCCCTGAGCAAGGCTGGCCCTCATCCAGACCCCCATCCAGCTACTTCCTGCAGTCCCACTACTGCACACACCACCAAACCTCGTCCGTCCAGGGTGAGGCCGGCGGGGGCCAGACCCAAACCCACAGCAGCGCAGCTTCCTGGGAAGGCAGCATTTCCTGAGCACCAGCTCTTTAGAGGACACTTTCAAA
>NW_021145835.1:0-50000 GCF_002837175.3 Physeter macrocephalus | reverse complement strand
CTTGTACTGAGGTCGAGCTTAGTGTGGTGGGGAAACGGCAGGCAGGCCAGTGTGGCTGAAGTAGAGACAGAACGGGGTCAGCATGCGAGAGGAGGTGGGTGAGGTCGGAGCACAGACAGCCTCATAGGGAGTGTAAGAATTTTGGTCTTTAAACTAGGTCAACGTGGAAGGATTACTGTGAGTACTGACACTGCTGTGCGTGAGTGCACGTGCGCATGTGCATGGGAATGCAGGGGCTGGTGGGGTGCGGACAGGAACCAGGAACAGAGATTTTTTCAGGCTGGTACCTAATGCCTGATGCCTTTTCCAGCTTCCGCCACTTCTGCCCCAGCTCGGAGACCATCAGTCTTGCCGTGGCCACCAGCATGGACCAGGGAAGCTTGGGACTAGGCAGTGCCAGGAACGGAAACTGCAGAGCTGTCTGGAATGTTCCTAACCCTGCTCTCCACTAAATGCTTCCCCTCTCACCTCGCTCCTGTCAGGCACTTCCAGTCTCGTCTGCGGAGGGGCCTTGACAGCGATCACCGTCTGCTCCTTAAAGCTGCCCACAGCACGGATGTCCTGGTAAGTCACGTAGGCCAGTGTAGGGGCAGGAGAGTCAAGAGAAGTGACTGTCTGGTCAAAATGAAAATTCCCGGCCTGCCCAGAAGGGATCTAACCCACCTCTCAAAGACTCTGAACACCCCAAAACTGTAATCTGTTCTTTTAATCTCATAAGCTACCTTGGACCCCTTTAGAAATGGGGGTATGAATCATTAAAAAAATGCTGCCTTATATCAGCTTTTTATATAAAGGCTTCATCTGCCAAGTTAGATTTTTAGCTCTGAGAGGGCAGGAAGACATGTTTTATTTCTTTATATTTCTCACAATGCCTACTATTCTTCCAGAAATACAAGGTCAGATCCAAATACCAATTCGATGGTCCAACCATTTGGAAAAAGTATATGTAAAGCCATTGCAAAGTCTATGCTCTTTGACCTCATTGTTTCAATCCTAGGAATCTAACCTAGGGAAATAAGTAAAAAACTTGGGAAAAGTTTCTATCTATAAAGATATTTGGGACTTCCCCGTTGGCACGGTGGTTAAGAATTCTTCTGCCAATGCAGGGGACATGGGTTCGAGTCCTGGTCCGGGAAGATCCCACATGCTGCAGAGCAACTAAACCCGTGTGCCACAACTACTGGAGCCCGCACATCCTAGAGCCCGAGTGCCGCAACTACTGAGCCCGCACACTCTAGGGCCGGCATGCCGCAACTACTGAGCCCGTGTGCTGCAACTACTGAAGCCCGTGTGCTTAGAGCCCGTGCTCCGCAACAAGAGAAGCCACTGCAATGAGAAGCCCGGGCACCGCAACAAAGACCCAGTGCAGCCAAAAAATAAAAAAATAAAAATAAATAAAGATATTCATCACAATGTCTCTTTATAAAACAGAAATCTAGAATTGATCTAAACGCCCATTCTAGGCCTTATCAACAAACCACAGTGGTCTGAGTAGGACATTCTCAAACCATTTAAATATTCCCTTGCGGTCCAGTGGTTAGGACTCTGCACTTCCACTGCAGGAGGCACGGGTTCGATCCCTGGTCGGGGAAGTAAGATCCTGCAAGCCGTGCGGTGTGGCAAAACAAAAACAAACAAACAAACAAAAATATATATGATGTTAAACCATACGAAACTGCTGCTTTTATAGGTAAAAAAAAAAAAAAGGTCCAATATTAGCAATTTCATGTAGATCAACCAAATAGTTAGGAAGGATATGTAACAACATAAAAACCACCTATGGTAGTATATTAAGTGGAGAAAAGCAGAATATAAAACGTTGTATACAGCAGGTACACACAGTATTTAAATAACACACACCCTGTGTATAGCTAAGGAATGATGGCTGTGTTAGGGTGGCAGCTCTTTTTTCTTTTCTCCATTTTCCAGATTTACAGAAATGTACTTGTCTTATTTTTATAATGAGAAAGTAACTTCAAGAGACCCAAGAGGAAAAGCCACTGAGGAAGGAAGAAACAGATATGCCAGACCCCTAGGGTGGATCAGTCCCTGCAGGGAGGTACTGCATCAACTCTGGGTAGTTATGAGCATGCAACAGGCCCCCTGCTCCCGGACCCCTTCCTCCCAACCAAAGAGGATATCTCTTGTTGGCCTTGTCCTCCGTCAGGTGCTTGAAGTTCAGAGAGCAGCTCTGGATGAGTTGGTCCAAGGCCTGCTCCATGCTCATTAGTTCCTTCAGCTCCTGCCCCAGCTGCTGCTGCTTCCCAGGCCGGGTGGGGTCTTCAAACAGTCCTCTGCCTCTGGGGACAGAGCAGTCCCCCAGTGTCAGTCTCAGTCTACAGCCAGAGACCCCAACCCCAGGGCTGCTGTGCAAAGCTGCACAGACGGTATGGGCAAAACTCCAGGAAGAGGCCATTCACATGGTCTATGATGGTGCCTCCTGGCTTGTACAAATCAGTGATCCTGCCTAGCTCCCAGGGAGCTGCCAGGGATTGGAACTTGATGTTTGGGGGTTGGGCTAGGGAAAAGAAGGAAGTCAGGGCCTGACACCACTTTTGGGGGGCTTTCAACTCTACCCACCCTATGCCTCAGGCTCCCCCAAATGGCAGGGAGCAGGAGTGACCTCACTCCTGACTTCTCTGCCTGCGTTCTCTTAGAGTTCACGCCAGGGGTTGCAGGTCTGTTCTTTAAGACCTTATAGAAGGGAGGAACGGAGTCTGTAGTACTTATATCTCAGCTGGAAGGAGTCTGGGTTACTACTGCACAGATCCCAGAGGACTTTCCTAAGTTAGAAGAGGGCAATATTGGGACCCCTGACTAAAGAGGATCTGGGGTCCTCTTAGCCTTTACGCGTCCTAGAAATCATTCTCTGACCCTGCCATGCTCTCCTAATACTACTTCAGCATATACACCTGCCGTTCCATCCCCCTCTTAAATACATTGGCTCCACCCGCAGCGTGTAAGCTTATTGGATGTTGCCCTTGATTTCCCCCGCCAGCGCTTGTGCCCATTGGATGTTGCTCTCAGGCCCGCCCCCTACATTCACAACCTCAGGATATTGCCCCTGGCTCCGCCCACAGCACGCGCACTCATTGGTGCCATCGGCCCCAGCCCAGGCACTCACACCCACTGGATGTTGTTCTTGGCCTTCTTGCGGATGAGCTGGATTCCCTCCAGCACATTGGTTATGTCGTAGATGCGCCGCTTCTGCACGTCCAGCACCTCAGCAGCCCAGTTAAGGTCCAGGACCCCATCCTCAGACTCGCTCAGGAGGTAAATGAATTTCTTGGTGAGCAGCCCCAGCGACGTGTCATAGCGAGTCTTCTCCCCAGGCGACTTGGGGGCTGACGAGGAAAGGGGCTCAGCCACTGCTCAGAGAGGGCCCCCTGGGGAACTTCCTCCATTGACCTGGACCCACTTTCCAGTTTACACCCTCCATGTAAGCACCCACTTTCCAGTTTACAGAGCACTGGGAGGGAGGGGGTCATTCACCACCATTGTTCAAACAGGGAATCTGATAACTAGAGAGGCAAAGTGACTTGCTTAAGGTTTCACAATCGGGGGCAGCGTCGGGGCTGGAAACCAAATATTCTAACTCTTGGTTCGCACCTTTCCACCAAAGCTCAGGGCAGCCATACCGCCACCACCACTGACAACAACAAATGCTTACTGTGTGTAGCTCACTGTTCTAAGCACTTTCCATATACAACAAGTTTAATCCGCCCTAAGTTTGGTGTATAACCATCCCCATTTTACAGGTGAGAATACTGAGGCACAGACAGATTAAGTAACTTGCTCAACTCACTCAGCTAGAAAGTGGCAAAGCTGGGACTTAAATCCAGGCAGTCTGGCTCCAGAGTCTCCCTTCCTAACCATTACCCTATCCTGCCAGTTATGTCAGGAATTTGGAATTAGGGTAGGGAGGGCATGACAAGAACATGTTTATAGACGTGTTTTTTTCTTCCCTTCCAGTTTCATTGAGATACAATTGACATACAGCAATGACATACAGACTTGCTCTTTCTTTCTATGTGTCATGCAATGATTATCTGAGAGGAATCAGTCCTATTATGTTACATGTGGCAGGTTCATGAAAAAGGTCCCTTTCTTAATGAGGTCGATGTCACAAGACCACATCTCAGCTGCAGCATCTTAAACCACAAGAAGGCTTTTGCAATCTAGTGACTTGCAAGTCATATAGCAAGTTAATGGCTAAACTTGTTCTGGAAACTGAATTTTAGAGAGTCTCAGATTCCTCTAGAAGGGGACTTTAGAATCCCTTAATAGATCGACAGCAAGTATTTGGCACACAGACAGTGTTGTCAATTTTTGCATTCATGGCAGACATTACTAACTGATTAGTGCACTTGGGATCCTTTAATAAAGAGCTCTGGGCAGCCTCTACTAATCAGTTGGAGAGGAAACTTTCTTGCTATTCCTGATCTAGCTGCGCCTTGTTTTACAGATGAGACAGCTAAGATTCACAGAAGAGGAGTGACCAGTCAGGTCAGAACAGAGTCCTGACCAGACCCTCAAGCTTACCACCCAATAACATACCTTCTTTATTAGGTCTCTGTCCCCCCAAATTAGAATTCCTCCCTAACACAGTTGCTTAAACTCCCTCCCAAACCAGAATATTGACTGAAAATATCAAGAGGCAGAAACTGGGCTCTGGTCCTGACTCCACTGACTAGCAGTGTGATCTTGGGTAAGTCACTGAAACTCTGAGTCTCCCATTGCCTCATCAGTAAAAGGGGGATAATCCACCTGCCTGGCAGGATCCAGTGAGAAGGCACAGGAAACTGCTGTGTAAACCAGAAAGTGTGCTACAAATATTAGCCCTGATGATCTGGGCAGGGCTGTTGCCCTCTGCCCCTCCCCACCCCACCTCCAGTCTCCTGAGCCTGCCCTTATATACCCCATTGGCGTGGCTTACTTTTGGGGCTGGGGAGGCCATCCACTTTAATGCACTTCCGCTTGGGAGTCCGGAATTCAGGGACCACAGGCTTTCCAATCCCCTCCAGGTCCAGCTTTCTTTTGGCCTTGGGGAGAGAGAGGGGAGAGAGGCAGAGTTTGAGAATCATTCGTCCTTTAGCTTTGCCCTGACTTGGGGCCAAAGCACTGAGGCCACCAGCAGGCACCACCTGCCTCAATTTGCCACCAGTCCTGGGTGAAAAAAAGCACTGTACCTGGTAAGGAAATATCAGTGACCTGAAAAATGAGCTTTCAGGGGAAAGAAGTCCTATTTCTGAGGGGCACACAACACTCCCATCTTCCGAGGCCCAGGCACTTGAGACTACCAAAGCCAGTCTGGGTTTTAATACAGGGTTCCTTAATAACTGGACCCGACACCTGCCTCTCTACACCCCTCCCCCAGGATGATACAGGGAGGAAGGAGAGGGGAGGGCCTAAAGCACGTCAGGCTGGGGAGAGCCCCTGCACCTCCACTGCAGAAGCAGCTGGCTCAACCAGACTGGGTGCCCATCACAGCCTCACAGCTGGCCCTTATCAGGGTGGGGCTGGGCATCCGCCCAGGCCCAGGGGACTTCCTGGCTCAGTGCCACACCCCAGGGAGGTGTCCACATCGGGAAGCAGTGCAAACATCCCCCCCCCACCCCCCCCCCACCCCGTTTGGGCTCCAGCTCAAGGGCCCCAGGGCCTCCTGAATAGACTCTATTTGCCATTCTTTCTTTGCTGAGAGGGGCAGACAATGAATCCTTCCCCTGTGTCTTAAGGACAAGCAGCTGAGGTCCCCCTGCTCCCCCTCCCTGTTCCCGCCAAGCTTGGGAAACACCTGCTGGGGAAATCAAACCACAGACCCATCTGCTCCTCTCCACCCCACTGCCACCCGGCCTCAATTACGCCCAGAAGCTGCGCTGGCCCGGAAGGGGCCTCTCTCCTTGTTAGGGCTGGGCAGAGGCAGGGCTGGGGCACTGGGGCACAGGTCAGAGACCCAGGCGTGAATCTCCCTGCTCCTTCACGGGCTCACTGTGTGACTTGAGGAAATGCTGCACATCTAGGAGCCTCAGTTTCCTCCTCTGTAAAATGGGGTAGAAAATACCGAGTGCCAGGGGCTGTTGTAAGGATTTAAGGAGATAACTTTTGTAAAGCACTCAACCTGTGGCTCAGCATTCAGTAGGCATTCAGGAAATGCAGAGTCCCTTCCCTAAAATCCAAACTCGGCCTCTTCCTAGACAAACTATTCTGGGGGTCACTGAACCCATTTCCTTCTTCTTCCCTTCCCCCAGTCACCCAGACACCCCTACCTTAGTTGGGACAGAGAGGTCTATTTTAACTTTTGATGCTGAGGTCATGCTCGGCAGGGCTGAGACTTCTAACCGCTGCTGAGCACAGGTGGGCTGACACGTGTGGGAGGCGGTGATGGCTCTTCCTGCTGTCAGCTCCCTTCCCCCTCCTCGTGCCTCCTTCAGGAAGTCTCCCTGGACTGATTTGAGGAGCCCTGCTCCTTGGTTGGAGGAGCCTGGATAAGAGGATCCTCCCCTCCACCTCCACCCAGGCCTGGACATGATCCAAACACTACATCTCCCTGCTCATTCCTCTTTAAGTCCTTCTGGAAAATATTCCTTTTCTAACCTCCCAGCCAGTGAGATGCTAGATTCTAGGGAAAGTGACCTGCTCTAGTCCCATCTTGTTTAGAGGAAAAGTCCTAATCATTCACTGAGACCTTCCACCTGCCCTAGACCAAGCCCCAATGTTCATCACCTCACTGAATCTTCCCAACGCCACGAATCCCAATTTTACAGCGGAAGCAACTGAGACCTGGTGAGCCCAGGACAAGGAGAGGAAGGGAAGTCAGGCTGAGTTCTGCCTGAGGCAGAGGTGGCAGCCCAGAGTCTCCCCAGCCCCACTCACCTCCTTCACCTGACGGAAGCCAGCCCTACTGAGTTCTCAGAACACACCAGGAAGAACCTCACTACCTGCAGAGAGGGGAGGAGGGGAGGACCTTGAACAGAGTACCTGCGCAGGGCCTATCACGTGCTCGTCAGTCCTAACTCAGTACTGCACTCTCTCTTGGTGGATGAGAAACGGAGACTCAGGTTAAGCCACGTGCCCAAGGCCACACAGACAAAGAGCAAAGCCAGAGTTTGAACCCAGGTCTGTCTGACTCCAAAACCAGCTATCAGGCTGTTCAGCTCCATCCCATACACGTTGCCCCAGAACTTGCTGAAATTTGAGCCAAGGGCTGGTTATGTCCACCTGCCCCCATCACTTTACTTCACACACACACACACACACACACACACACACACACACACACACACTCCCTTTTCTTCCTCTCCTTCACCCTTATCCTGCACTCTCAGGGTCCCTAAGCAGCAAACTGTCCCCCACCTGAGGACATCTCTCTGACATCTTTGAGCACTGCCCAGAGAAAAGTCAGCTCATCATGGATGGGCCTGAGCCTGCAGAACAGAAGTGGCAGAGGACAAGCCCAGGAGGACAAGGATCAAGGAGAGGCTGAGCACAGGCCTTGGAGTCAGAGCTGCCTGGGTTCCCATCCAGGCTGGGTGAGCTGGGTAAGTCCGCTGACCTCTTGAGCTGCACCTGTAAAAGGGGGGTGCTCTGCTCCTCTCTCCTGGAGGATTCAGTGAGGGGGCAGCAAAGCGCTTGCTCATGCGGGGGAGCTGCGATCACTAATGCACCGGGGCCACCAGCGAGGGGGAGGTTCAGGGCTGAGCTGAAAAGCGTCGGGGACGTGCTGAGGGCAAAGGCCAGCTCGGCTCCAACCTGACCCTCTTAGGCAGCCCCTCTGGCTGTTTCTTAAAGGCCTGGTTAAGATTCAAGCCCACCATGCCAACCCCGAGGGAGAAGAACGAAGCTCCTTCCTCAGGCAGCCCTAGAAGTAAGAGGGCCAGAGGCCCCAGACACCACCTCCTGGCAGGCAGCCAGCTGAGGTAACCGGGTCTCAGAGGTGGGGAAGAGACCTGCCGGAAATCACACAGGTAGTGGAGCCAGGTCTCTCCTAAGCCCCAAGCCCTAAGTTCGACGGTGGGGGTAGGAACCAGTGGAAGGAGTTGAGAGCCTTGCTTCCAGATCCCCGCTCTACCTCACGGCGGCCTGGGAGGGACTCGCTGCCTTGCCTCCCTAAGCCTACGTTTCCTCATCTGACCCACCTTGTACGGTTGTTCATTAAAGTGTTCATTTTCTTCCCTGGTTCTCAGAGGAAATTTGGAAAGACAGACCAATGAAAAGAAAAGGAGAACTCTGCAGAATCCCACCCTCTTCACAGGTTCCTGCAGGAATGACACGGAGTGAGGCCGTGTGCCCGGCTGGGGCAGGAGCATCCCTCGCCTCCTCCAGAGGTGGTGGAAAGAGCTCTAGGCAGGGGGTGAGGAGACCTGGGTTCCCGCCTTCATTCTGCTGTTGATCTTGGTTGCCGTCCCTGGGCAGTGCCTAAGGTCCCTTTAAACAGCAGTTGCCCAACAAATCCTGCTCACCCTGCACTTTGCAGCCTGGGCACAAAACAAGTGGCCACACCCAGGGTTGGATTTGGAGCTGCTCCAGGTCACACCCTGTTAAAATGAGTAAGCAGGGGGCCAAGGCCTGCCCACCGAGTTTTGGGGCACAGGGCAGCCGGGGACTGACAGGAAAGGGGGCTCTGGGCTCCAGAGGCCTTTAGGGTGGTCTGATGCAAAGAGATGCTCCCACGTCTTGGCTTAGGACTTGGACAAGTGACTTCACGTCTCTGCTCAGGTTCCTCATCTGTAAGATACCTCATCCCGGGCATCTTGGCATCTTGACCAAGATAAGGAATGTGAAGAGTGCCAAGCAGTGCCTGGCACACGAGAGGCATTCAGTAAAAGAGCCATTCTTGCTGTGATCACTGAGCCCCTCCAGGAGGGAGGTACAGACAGATGCACTCAGCTCCTCTGGGAGGGAAGCAGTTCAAAACCACAGCTGTTACTGAAACTCTGCCGGGTCTCCTGAGAGCAGCTGGCCAGAGGAGAGACTGGGCCCACCACTGAGCGCCCTCCCTGGGGGCACCCAGCTCCTAAATCAGGTGGTACTGGGGAAAGTCAAGGCTGCAGAGAAGAGACTAATGATAACCTGCCTTGTGGGTCATAGATCTCCCTATATGATCTTGGACAGGTCACATCCCCTCTCTGAGCCTCCGTTTCCCCCTGCAACATGGAGCTACTAAAACCATCTAGTTCATAGGGTACAAAACTATTTTAGACTATAAAATGCTGAACTAAAGATAGGTTAAAAACTCCTGGTTATCCTTGGCTGCTTGACTTGTAAAATAGGAATAGCACTCCTGCCGCCTTCCTCCTAGTTGGAAATAATGTACAGGAAGGGGTTCTGAAAGTTTAAAGCCTTGAGCATTGGCAAAGCAGGATTCCAGTAGCAGAGTGTGGGGCTCTGCCTGCAGCCAGCGGTGGCTGGAGGCCAAGCCTGCTGATTGACACAGGTCAGATCAGTGCCTCTAGGGCAGAGGGGGTGGTCTTCTCCCTGTACTTGAACTTAACTCACCACTCACAACAAAGCCAACCTACAACATCCCCATCTCCCCTTCCTGGATCCTGCTTCCAAAACCCAGGACCTGGAAGAGACTTGAGATGAGTTAGTCCCACAGCTACTCCGTGCACACATACATTTTCAAGACAAGGAAACTGATGCCCAGACCAGGGCCAAGACTTGTCCAAGGACACACAGTGAATTAGCGGCAATCAGGACCAGAAATCAGGCTCCCTAACTATCACCCCCACCTCCCAGGGCTCTTCCCACCCCACCCCACCCTATGGTTGTTTTGATTCTCATGGGATCCAGGAATTCCACTCCCAAAAAACACACCCTGTTCCTGGTGCCACCACACTTTGGGCCCTCCCTGGCAACGGTCCTGCGGCTTTGAGAAAAGAACAGTCAATCTGAACAGGAACCTCAGAGGGCTGCCCCCACCTTGCACCTGCTACTGGCTGTCTGGGACAGAAGACTGGGCCTGGGGGAGGACCTAGGGCAGATAATTGGGAAAGAGTTGGCTGGATGGAAAATTAGGAGTCTCAGTCAAACTGGACCTGAGAGACCTCCCCCTATTTTAAAGCCCCCATGGTATCCCCAGGCTCAGTTCTGTGCTTGGACAATAGCAGGTGCCCAGTACTGGTTTCTGGGCCAAACAATGAATGAAAGAATGAATGAATGACAGCAAATTGACTCCGCAGACTTCCCCAAGGTCACAGGGTGCACTGGGGGTAGGGCGTTGGGTCTCCACACTCCTGATCCAGTGCTCAGTCCATTCCACCCCAATGGATGAGCTTATTTCATCCCAAGTCTGAAAATGAAAGGCTCTTCTACTTAGATATTGGGGCAATGGGTTGTTCTGGAAGCTGAAAGCTCCCCTTCTCCCTCCCCAGACTCGACCTGCCTCACTCAGACTAGCTCCCAGGCGTCCCTCCCGCCTTTCCCACACCCGTAAAAGCAGAGAGGGAAGCGGTGCGGGGGCGGGGGGGGTCCCCAGCATTACCGGCAGCCGGCCAGCAGGCACGCATCGCACAGCTTGGCCCTCCGGTCCGTGGGGGGTGGCGTCGAGGCAGGTGCCCGGCGCCGCAGCGGGAGGCACAGTCTGCGGGTACAGCTGGGTGTAGTAGGTGGTGGTGACCGGGCAGAGCTGAGGGCTGCTGAGGCCGGGCGGCCACAGCTCCGTGGGGCTCATCGCGGGCAGCCCCTTGAGGGGCGGCCCCGAGGCCGGAGCCAGGGCCCGCGGCCCTCGCAGCATGGCTAGCGCAGCGCCCCCCTCCCCAGCCGGGCCTGGCGCGCCCGCCGGCACCTGCGGGCTTCGGAGCCCGCGGCGGCTCACACGGCCCGCGGCATGGCGCGGAGGCCGGGCAAGGCCGGACCCTCCCCTCCTGGCCCGCCGCCGAGCCGGGCAGTGCTTGGAGATCTCCGCTTGGAGATCGCCCCGCGGAGGCGGCGGCGGCACGGCCAGGGGATGCCCCGCCGCGAGGGCTGCTGCGACCAGCAAGGGCCCCGCGCCCCCTAAGGCTTCGGCGCCTGGGGTCTGGCCCGCTTCGGGAGGGGTCTCTGGGATGCCCACGGGCTCGGCAGAAACGCGATGCGCTCGGACGGGGGAGGGGGACCGATTGCATCGAGTCCCTCTCGCCTCGCTCTCGAGTCCTTGAGCTTTTCTCTGCCTTTTTTTTTTTTTTTTTTTTTTTTTTTTTTTAGCGCGAAACTGCGTGCCGCGAAATTCGGATCTCCCGCGGAAAACGCCGCGCTTCGGTTGGTCGCTGCAACAGGCACAGGCTCCACCCCCCGGAAGGACCCGTCCCCGAGGCGGTGATTGCAACACAAGCTGGATGCTTAAAGGGGACGCCACAGCTGCTGTCGCCCGGCGCCCGCCCGCGCTGACAGCCAGAGAAACAGACTGGGAGGGTGGTTCCCTCACAGAGCTGAGGACTGGGCCCGAATTCCCTGGGGGTGGGGGGAACATTTTGGCGCAGAGTCTTGACCTGAGCCCAGACCCAGCAGTACATTGCCCAGGCCCCAGACTTTTTGCTAGTTTGCGTTATAGCTCAGCCAACGATAACATATAGGTATTTATATCCTTTTCCCCCCCGCTAAAATGAAAGCCAGGAAACTGTTCTCTTTCTTGGCAAGGGGGCTGAGGGATGGAGCCTAACGTTTATACCTCTTCATAGGGGGATACTAACATCAACTGAGTGCCCACAGTATGCCTAGCACTCTGGAGATGATTATGTCTTATTTAATATGATCCAACAGTCGTCAGAAGAGGAATGATGATCTTCGTGGTAAAGATGGACAGTCTGAGAGGCTAGGTAACTTGCCCAGGGTCACACAGAGAGATTCGCTGATTTGAGATCTGGCAGTTCAGTCTGGGACAGGCCCGGTCCTGAGCCCTTGCTTGTTCCAATAAGAGGCTCCTCCCCTGCTCTCCCAAGCTGTGCCTTTTGCCGGCTTGGGTGGGGGTCCAGAGTGCACAGTTCTGATTTGTTCACAGTTGTATTCCCAGACCCCAACACTCAGTAAATATTTGAACATCTCCAGGTTTCTCCTCAACAATCCTTTTGTCACAGGTCTTCCCTCCCTCATTGCCGATAATCCATTTACATTCCTCATCTCTCCAGTTTAGAGAGGTCAAGGCTCAGAGAAGTGACCTTGGCTAGTGAGTGGCAGAGCTGCTAAAAGCTGCTTCTTAATTCCAGGTCTGCTGATTCCTGCCTGGTGCTGTGTGATTTTTATGCAAGGCTGAGCCTGGCATTCAGAGCACTTCCAGAGTCAGTCCCCAGCTTAAATAATACCTGATCCTCAGATCTGGAGGATGAGGTGGCAATAATGCATAGCGGTGAAGAGTCCAGACCTTGAAGTAGACAGCCCTGGGTTCAAACCCAGGCCTGGCCACTTTACTAACTGTGTGACCCCAGGGAAGTTTTGTAAACTCTCTGAGCTTGGTTTTCTTATCACTTACCACTCACTTCATAAGGTTGTGGGGAAATCTCATGAGATAATGCATGTAAAGCACTCAGCACAGAGTGTGGTTCATAAGGAACCCCAAGAAATGGCAGCTGTGGTTACATCTCTGGTCTTATCTCCAGTACACCGACCCCTTTACTCCCGTCTACACATTTCACTGGTCTTTCATGGCCCAGTTTATTTATTATTATTATTATTTTATTTGAAAGAAAATAGACTTTATTGCCCAGCAATTAAAACCAATTGAACATGTATTTTTCTACATAACATTGTGAGGTGATCAGTGTTCACTAAAATATTAATTTTCATCATTTGCTTCAGTTCATGTCTTCTTGACCAATTCTTCATTTTTCTTTCCAAAATACTGTATGCCACACCTTTCAGGCAAAGAAGAATTTTTAAACACCAGAGCCAAGGACTTGAACATTCATCTGCAAGTCCCTATATGCTTATTACATGCAGTTGTGCTTCCAGTAGTTTTCTCACAGCCATCCTCTACAACAAGTTTTTTGAAAACACTTATCATGACAACCTTCATTCACCTTCAACTCATAGGCTCTGTTGCACCTTGAAGAGCCTGGTGACAGGCCTCCAGGAGCTGCTGCCCTGCCCACACAGCTGATGGTGTCTCTGGTGCCTTCTTTCCTCAGGAAAGAAGGGAAAAAGCTTCATAGCCTAGTTTAAACATCACCTCCTCCAGGAAGCCTTCCCTGCCCGCCTCCCCTCTCCCAGTCTGAGTGCCTCTCGCCCTCTTTGGACCCTCCGTGTGTTCTGCCTCAGAAAACAAGGCTTTGGGGCTTCCCTGGTGGCGCAGTGGTTGAGAGTCCGCCTGCCGATGCAGGGGACACGGGTTCGTGCCCCGGTCCGGGAAGATCCCATATGCCGCGGAGCGGCTGGGCCTGTGGGCCATGGCCACTGAGCCTGCGCGTCCGGAGCCTGTGCTCCACAACGGGAGAGGCCACAACAGTGAGAGGCCCGCGTACCACAAAAAAAAAAAAAAAAAAACAAAAAAAAAACACAAGGCTTTGTTTTCATGCCTTGTTTATCTGTTGGGTTCTAAGCTCTCTCAAGGGACCAGGTGGTATCTCTCTCTCAATGCCCCTCAGCATCTAGGGCCTGGAGTGGCATGCAGAAGATGGGAAATAAATATTGATTAAATGATTCACTCATCTTCCCAGCAAAGAGTGGCAGAAGTTAATGAGATCTGAAGTCAGAGGCTCAGCAGGCCCAGATTCAAGTCCCACTCCCCACCTGCCATCTGAGCACCGCTGGACAGGCTGCTGCTCTACCTCTCAACATCAGTTTCCTCAACCATCAAATACCGATAACGCTTCCACTTGGCCGATGTCACAGGACTTCAGAGATATCATTAAGAGGATGATGGTGATGATGATCGTTAATATTTACAGAACCTACTGTGTGCTGGGCTCCAAGCACTTGGGCATCTCCTCTGATCTTCATGTCACCCCTCTGGGACAGGCACTATTATTAACCCCATTTTACATATGAGGGAACCTAGAAGGAATTGTGGCAGAGTAGGTTTGGGGAAGGAGCAGGGCCCCAGGGCCAGGAAGGGAAATGGGGGTGGCAGGGTGGGGCTGGGACAAAAGAAGGGAGCCAGCAAGGGGGCCGTGAGCCAGCTCTCCATGGTTGAGAACCGGGCAGCTGGGGCTGGCTTTAGAGTTTCACTGCCTGGGAACTAATTCCTGCCAGAGGTGTGAGACGCAGATCTGCACTGGGTCACCCTGAACGTGAATTCCTGCCACATCCATTCCTAGTGTAGGGCTCTTAGTCAGGTTGCTGGATCTCTCTGAGCCTCAAATTACTCATCTTTGAAATGGGAATGGCAAAAGTGACCTTTCCATTTACCATGAAGATTCAATAAGGGATTGGATATAAAGTCCTCAGAGGGGTGCATAGCAGGTATTTAATATATTTTCACTGAGATTTGTATGAGATGGACTGGAGAGGCCCTCACATGGAACTGAATTAAAATACTTGCAGTTTTCCCTTCACGCCCTACACTCTCCCATTTCCCAGGCTTGGCATCCATGGTTCCATATCCACAAGGCCTC
This sequence comes from Physeter macrocephalus, assembly GCF_002837175.3. NCBI lineage: Eukaryota > Metazoa > Chordata > Mammalia > Artiodactyla > Physeteridae > Physeter > Physeter macrocephalus. The sequence goes on along the minus strand of NW_021145835.1, from coordinate 35,475 downwards.
TTCTCCTTCCCAACCCCATGTGACAAATCTGACCCGCCCTTCAAGGCCCAGCTCAAATGGTGGAGTGACAGGAACAAAGAGTCTGAAGTCAGACATCTTCAAAGTCCTTGGGAACACAACCCATGCTGTGTTTTCACCTTCATGCCCTCCTCCCTGAGAGTGCCGGGCACACAGTAGGTCTGCAGTAAGTGATGATGGTGTTAAGAGCTCACGTTTCCTGAACACTTCCTCAGTGTAAAGCACCAGACAGGCACTTTACATGCGTTACTATGTTGAAACCTCCCAACTATCCTATAACGTAGGTACAATAAGGAAACTGAGGCTCAAACATGTAGGGGATTTGAGCAAGGGTTGGTTAAAGAGGAAACCAGGATCTGAACTCAGATCTCTTATCTCCCAAGGCACTGAGCCATTCTGAACAAAGAACTCAGCCCCAGAACCAACCCCACTGAAGGAGGGTATGTTCTGCCAGTGAACCCGGAGTTCCAGTGCTGTAGGCATCGTTGGGGGTGGGAAGAGTGTGCCCACAACTAGATAAGTTAGGGATGCTTAGTCCCATTTTCCAGATGAGGAAGCTGAGGCATGGAGGACATTAAATGAGACCGTACAGCTGGTAAGGGAGAAAGCCCTGTTCCAGCCAGACCCAAAAGCCATAGAAAAGCCCCCAAACCAAAGCAAACTTCCATCGCAGCTGGTGTACCTCATCCCTGGTATATCTTCCCCTGAAAAATGCCTCTGATTCCCTCTACTCAAAGCCCTACTTTTTAAAATACAAAATGCTTGATAGAAACTTCCTGAAGGCACAGACCTCCTGTTCTGGGGCTCCCCAGTATGTTATCTGTTCACATAAATCCAAAATCAGACAGAAGCCAAATCAGAGCTGTGGGAAGGAAGAGGGAAAAAAATCTCTGCTCCATCATATTTGTGCTTCTCTGTAAAGTCTTTTCCAACTATTCTAAAATGTGTTACTTTGGTAATTGGAGAGAAAAAGTTATTTTTTTAAAAAAAGAATTAAGTTGCTGCTTCAGGGAAGTTCTGCTATTGATAATGATCCTTTCACTGGAAAACTGTTGGAATGTGAGGTTCACAGGTTCTCTGGACTGGCACATAGTAAATACTATATGTATGTTTGTTAAGTAAGTAAAATTCTGGGCCCTGACATTCCATAAGCTGTGGGCTTTTGGGCATATCATTGCACTACTCTGAGCCTCAGTTTCTTCACCTGAGAAGTGGGGCAAATCATGGCTTCCTCATAGAGCTGTTGTGATAGTTGAAGTAAATCCGGAATGGTACGAGAATGTGCTGTGTGTGTGTGTGTGTGTGTGTGTGCACGCGCACACGTTTGTGCCAAACGTGTGCCTTCTCAAAATGTATTGAGAAGATAAAGGATTTGAATGGACAATTCTCCAAAGAAGATATACAGAGGCCAATAAGCACATAAAAAGGTGCCCAATATCATTAGACAGTAAGAAGTGAAAATCAAAGTCACAACAAGAGGGACTTCCCTGGTGGTCCAGTGGTTAGGACTCCGCACTTCCACGGCAGGGGGCATGGGTTTGATCCCTGATCAGGGAACTAAGATTCTGCCTGCTGCGCGGAGCGGCCACAAAAAAACACCCCACAACAAGATTCACACATACTGGAATGGCTATAATCAAAAAGAATGACAATAACAAGTATTGGCCAGGACATGTAGAAATTGGAGCCCTCATAATATTGCTGGTGGGAATGTAAATTGGTGTAGCAACGTTGGAAAAGTTTGGCAGTTCCTCAAAAAGTTATACACAGAGTTACCATATGACCCAGCAATTCCACGCCTAGATATATTCCCAAGAGAACTGATGACAAATGTTTTCATAGCAGCATTATTCATAATAAGCAAAACCTGGAAACAACCCAAATGTCCATCAACTGATGACTGCTTAAATAAATGTGGTATATCCATACAGAGGGATATTATTCAGTCATAAAAAGAAATGAGGGGGACTTCCCTGGTGGTCCAGTGGTTAAGAATCTGCCTTCCAATGCAGGGGATGTGGGTTCGATCCCTGGTTGGGGAACTAAGATTTCTACATGCCGTTGGGCAACTAAGCCCACACGCACAACTAAAGATCCTGCATGCCGCAACAAAGATTCTGCGTGCTGTGACTAAGACCCAAGACAGCCAAATTAATTAATTAATTAAAACAAAACAAAGCAAAAAAGAAATGAAGTACTGATACCTGCTACAATGTGGTTGAGTCTTGAAAACATTATGCTAACTGAAAGAAACCAGACACAAAAGGCTACATATTATTACATTTATGTGAGATGTCTAGAATAGGCAAACCTATAGAGACAGAAAGTTGATTAGTGTTGCCCGTGTGGGTCGGTTTCATCTTACAGATGAGGAAACTGAAGCTTAGAGAGGCTAAGTTCCACTATGCCCACCTATGTGTGTGACTTTGGACTTGTGGCTTCACCTCCTAGAGGCTTAGTTTTCTCATCTATAAAATAGAGGTGATGACAAGCACCTGAAAGGGTGGTTGCACATCCTTCATATTTGTTAGTTCATTTTCCCTTCTCTGGCCTTTGGGTGGAAGCTGGCGGGGTTGAAGGGTTAAGGCTGCCATCTAGCGGTTAACTCCAGTACCTGCCAAAAGCCTGCGAGGCTATCTATTAACAAGTTAACCCCCTATGGACTTAGGGAGGAGAAAAAGAATGTGAAAGATGCAGCCCCGCTGGGAAGGCCAGGGCTACCAGATTGGCCAAATTCTTTCCAGATGTTTCCAGACCCTGTAGATGTTTTTCACAGATGTTGAGTCTTGTGGGTCTCATTGGAGGAGGACAATCGGATTTAGGTCCCTGTAGAGGTGCCCAGAGGAGCTTGGGGAAGCACAACCTACAATTCATGGGATTATCAGTTTATTCCCTCCTTTTCCCGAAGGAACTCTTTAGGTCTTTTTTTTTTTTTTTTAAGATTTATTTATTAGTTATTTATTTATTTTTGGCTGCGTCGGGTCTTAGTTGCAGCACGCGGGATCTCCGTTGATGCATGCGGGATATTTCGATGCTGCACGTGGGCTTCTCTCTAGTTGTGGCGGCGGGTTTTCTCTTCTCCAGTTGTGGCGCGCAGGTTCCAGAGCGTGTGGGCTCTGTAGTTTGAGGTATGGGGGCTCTCTAGCTGAGGTGAGTGAGCTCAGTAGTTGTGGCGCGCGGGCTTAGTTGCCCCGTTCCAAGTGGGATCTTAGTTGCCTGACCAGGGATCGAACCCACGTCCCCTGCATTGTAAGGCGGATTCTTTACCACTGGACCACCAGGGAAGTCCCCCCCCCCGCAAGGAACTCTTTAAAATACACATTTGCTTATGGTCTTGCAAATAGCTCCCAGCATGGCCTGACCACCCCACCCCCTGCCAGCCCCTCTGACCTTCAGCCTCCTTCACACGGGACCTTAGGCTCTCATAAAACACACTTTTTCCGACAACCCCTCTGACCTCCCTGCTCTCCCTGTAAGCCCACGGTATTCTCTCTGCTTGGGATGCTTCTCTCCACCTCTTCTACCAGGAAAAAAAAAAGGTCTGCTCTCAGACACAAGTTTCTCAGATACACAGCTCATTGAGAATGCTGTATACCCCATATGCACATGTGATCTCAAACAATGCTTAGTAAAAATGGGTGTATTTTCCATTGACAGATGAATGGATAAAGAGGATGTGGTACCTATATACAACTGAATATTACTCCTCCATTAAAAAGAATGAAATAATGCCATTTGCAGCAACATGGGTGGACCTGGAGATTATCATACTAAGTGAAGTAAGTCAGACAAAGATAAATATAATATGATATTGCTTATATGTGGAATCTAAAAAAAAGAGACAAATGAACTTATTTACGAGACAGAAACAGACTCACAGACTTACAGAATGAACTTATGGTTACCAGGAAGGAAGGTGGTAACCAGGGGGCGGGATAGATTGGGAGTCTGGGATTGACATGTACACAGTGATATGTTTAAAATAGATAACCAACAAGGACCTACTGTATAGCACAGGGAACGCTGCTCAATATTCTGTAATAACCTAAATGGGAAAAGAATTTGAAAAAGAATAGATACATGTATATGTAAAACTGAACCACTTTGCTGTACACCTGAAACTAACACAACATTGTTAATTAACTATGCTCCAATATAAAATAAAAAAATTTTTTAAATGGGTGTATTTTAACTTTAGTTGAACAGAATTGAAGCCTGGGACAGCAACATCAAGAATCCAGATCAATTATTAACATGAAAAAATAAGACTCAGAAGTATTTTGAAATAAGCAAGACATTCAGTCTTTGGTGTCCAAGTGGTATTGGCCACAGTATGAGTATGGGTGGTGATAGCTTACAGCACCCATTTCTCAGAAGCTGACTCTGATCCCTGCTCCCCACCTCCTGTTAGGAATCTCAATCTGTCATCATTTTATATTGTAATTGTTTTCCTGTTCTGTCCTTCCCCACCAGATTTAAGTCACTCCTTGTCTTCTTTATCTTCACACCCCAGTATCCAGCCCAGTGCCCATCATGGAATAGAAGCCCAAGAATTGCTTATTGAACTGAACTCAGTGAAAGATTTCTGCAATAGTTGAGAGGCCAGTTGGCCACTGTCAGAGGCTCTGTGACTCTGCAAGCCAAAGAGGTCGCCAGGGTCAGCATTCTCAGGTATCTCCTTTTCCTGGTTTATGGAGAGAGGAGAAGTATCCCTCTGTCCCCATGATCATTCCTCCCCCAAAATGCAGATAAAAATGATGCGAATAGTAGCAAAGCAAGTATATTCATACCCCCAGTCCGCTTCAGTTACCATGAAGTGGTACCATAGCCCTAAGAAGAAGCCACAATTAGCCCCATTTTACAGGTGAAAAAACTGAGGCCAGGAGTAGCTCAAGATATGCCTGAAGGCACACAGCTTAAGAAGTGTCAGGGCACAGAATTTTATTTGCTATGTGCCAGTCACTGTTCTGAAGGCTTATAAATCTTATTTTATATAATCCTCATAACATCCCTATGAAGTATGTATTGTTATCACTCCCACTTTACATATGAAGAAACTGAGACTCAGAGAGTTTAGGTACTTTTCCCAAGATCATAGGGCTGGTGATGGTGGAGCAGGTTTTAAGCCAGGGCAGTCTGGGTTCACCCTCTCAACCACTCTGCTACCTTTCCTTCCTTCTGGATATCGTCTGAAAGCCTTGGCTTCAGCATGTATAAATAGGATAAGAACACCCACATCTCAGAGTGGCTGTGAGGATTAGATCTGCGTGTGGGCGTCTGGAACACACTAGATACCAAGGAAAAAGAGGTAATTTTTGTTCCTCTTGAGAGCCGAAGCTGACAATTGCAGCAACTGGCCACCTGGGGGAAACCATGCGCTGAAGACCTAATACCTTCCCAGGCCCTGGTTCCATGGTTAAGAATTCCGCTGAGACCTTACTTTCCCTGTACCCAGCCCTGTAATCAATGACATCTCACCAGTGCAGAACCTCACAGAACTAACCTTCTTGCAAAAGAAATAAGGTTTAGGCCTTAAACGCATCCAAGGCCCCTTTGCCAACACCAGTCTTGGGAGGATGTATGTTGGGGGGAGCCCAGCTGTGTCCCACTTGGTGGTGGCAGTGGTGGGGGGTGGTGATTATCAGGAGTGCCCCTTCTGCTGGAGGCTGGGCTCCTGGAGCCACAGCTGCAGGGTGAAGGGTGGCAGGGAGGGCTTTGAAATTGTCTCCCTAGGGATTTCCATGGTTACAGATTGATGCTGGCAGACCACTAGGCTGGGTCCTTTATCTGTATTGTCTCGTGGGGAGACAATGGGCTTTAGGGATAGGGGGGGCCCTCCATGCAGATCACTGCTGCAGCAGGGCCCTTGTGTGCCCTGCTCTGTGAATCCCCTGACCCCAGCTGCTGGGCCTGAGAGACTGGGGCATGGGGGTCAGCCTTGGCAATCACTCCTTGATTTAGGGTACAACACTACTGCTGCAGAGACTTGGGAGAGGCCATCTTTCAGGCTCCAAAACAGCAAAGCTGCAGAGGCCACAGGGTATTCAATAAAAAGCACACATTTTGGAGTCAGCCCTGATTATATCATGATTCTGACTTGGACAAGTTATTTTACCTGCCTGAGTCTCAGTTTCCTCGTCTGGAAAGTGGGGGCAGCACCTGCTTTATAAAATTACTGTGAAGAAGCATTAAGCACAAAGCCTGGTGTCAAGATGCTCAGAGAGGACCTGAGCTCAGACGGGCTCATAGCACATCCGGGTCATAGGACCAGCTCTGTCACTCACTCTGTGGCCTTAACCAAGGCCCTTCTCCTCTCTGGGCCCTAGCTGCCCCATGTGTGACTTGGGGACTTTGAAAGGTTTATCAAGGATGAGATGAAATGATGATAAGAAAATGCTTGGAAAAATAGAAATCAAACCCTGAACACACAACTCTGCCTTCCAGGACTTAAAGGTACTTGTAATATACAGCACATGATCATAGGGGGCATGTGGCATTTGGGTGAGTTGAATCTTTGGAGCTATGGCAGAAAAGGGAGATTATTCAGGAGGTGGGACATGGAGGGTCTCAGAATCAGGGAGTTATTCCAGAAAGATCTGCCACGCTGATTAACAAAGAAACAAAAGCACGGAGAGGGAATTCCCTGGCAGTCCAGTGGTTAGGACTCCGTGCTTTTCACTGCTGAGGACACGGGTTTGATCCCCGGTGGGGGAACTAAGATCCCACAAGCCTCGGGGAACAGCCAAAAAAAAAAAAAAAAAATAAGCACAGAGAACTGAAGGGACTCAGCTCTCTGCCACCCAGTTTAATCACCTTGTCCTGTCACCAACTTCTTCTCCAAGGAAAGGGTGTGTCTAGGTGGAGAGGAAAGGAAGGAGTAAGGGAAAGTTATTGTCACTTATGGGACACGTTTAAATGAGGTTAAGCTGATCGTTAGCCCCATTTTATAGATAAGGAAACTAAAGATCGCTATTATGGTTATTCAACTGGATTGGCCAACCAATGTATAAGACCCCAAAATAAAAATAATTTGCCTGCAGAATGGAAGACAGAACTTGCTCAAGGGGAAAGTAAAACAATTCCTTCACCTTTAAATAATCAGCAGAGGGCTTCCCTGGTGGCGCAGTGGTTGAGAATCCGCCTGCCAGTGCAGGGGACACGGGTTCAATCCCTGGTCTGGGAAGATCCCACATGCTGCAGAGCAACTAAGCCCGTGCACCACAACTACTGAGGCTGCGCTCTAGAGCCCACGAGCCACAACTAGTGAGCTCACGTGCCACAACTAACAAAAAAAAAAAAAAAAAAGAAAAAAAAAAAGAAAAAATAAATAATCAGCAGAGGGACTTCCCTGGTGGCGCAGTGGATGGGACGCTGCACTCCCAATGCAGGGGGCCCAAGTTCGATCCCTGGTCAGGGAACTAGATCCTGCCTGCAGGACACAACTAAGAGTTCGCATGCTGCAACTAAGGAGCCCAAGTGCTGCAACTAAAGAGTCCGCCTGCCACAACTAAGATCCGGTGTAACCAAATAAATCAATAAATACCTATTTTTAAAAATAAATAAATAAATAATCAGCAGAGGGAATCAAAAACTTTTAAATGTCTATCACTCATCCTTCCATTAAGATGCACTTAGCCCAGAGTCTTGCACACAGTAAGTATTCAGGAAATGAAAGTTCTTATCACCACTACTGTTTTTATTAAATTTACTGCTACACATTCAATGCAGGGGATACAAAGGTAAATAAAACTCCCTCCTGTCTTTGAGGAATTCAGCCTAGTGAGAGGGAAAGGGGGGGTGCAAAAAATAATCTCTTACACTTGCTGGACTTTACAACGTACAAACCACTTTTACATGCACCATCTCACTGAATTCTCAAAACAACCTCATGAGGAAGGCAGTTTTCCCATTTTAGAGATAAGGAAACTGAGGCTCAGTGGGCTCCAATGACTTGCCCAGACATTGTAAAATATGAATAAAAGAGGAAAGAAAATAATTTTAGGAGGAAAACCACCTTTATTGGATTAACAGATGTGTTTAAAAAGCAATAAAGAAAAAAAAGCAATAAAAAGCAATAAAGTGTATTAATTATATAAGGCACAAAGACCATAATCCTGTTTTATTAAAGAATATAAAAAAGATACCTCTTACCGAGTTAAAAAACCAGCCAGGCTTTGAAGAACTCTCACTTACGGAGCAATGACTACGTGCCAGGCACTTTTTGTGCATTTCTCTAATCCTCACAGCAACCCTGAAAGGTAGAAACGGTTAGCCCCCCTTCACAGATGAGAAGCCAAAGCTCAGAGAGGTGAAGCTACTGCCCAGCAAGGAGGGGAGAGAAGAGGACTGAGACCTGGTCTCTGATACTCAAGTTACAAGCTAGAGCCAGCGCTTCCTCCCAGGTCAGTTTTAGCCAAGGAAGTCTGCTGAAAGGTGAGCACAGCTTCTTGTCTCCCTCCACAGAGCACAGTGAGTAGGAGGGAGGTGCAGGCAGCTCTCCAAGGTAAGAGGAAGCAGCACTGCATAGCATGGCCTTCTTCACAGTGTGTGTGCGTGTGTCTTCATGTATGTGTGGGTGTACACGCACATGTGTGGCTGTGTGTGAAGTTGGCTGGGCTCTGGGTCTCACAAAACCATATGATTTATCTGTACTTCTTCCTAAAATGTCAATTTTATTTTTAAAAAATTGAGACATTACCATTCTATATAAAAGCACAGATGACTATAGAATGAGAACACACTTCACATGGTATGCTAAGATAAGGAATGACAGCTAGCATTTGGGGGGTTCCTATTACGTGTCAAGCATTAGACTCAAGAGCGCTATGTGTTAACTAATTTAATCCTCACAAAGTAGGGACTTTTATTATCCCCATTTTATAGGTGCAGACGCTGAGGATGAAGGAAGCTAAGGAATTTGTCCAAGTTCACACTGCTAGTGGGGGACTGCAGGCACTCACAGGCATTTCAGTAGCCAAATATTGTATGTTCAATTGCAAGTTTACTAAAAGATTCACAGGGACTTCCCTGGCGGTCCAGTGGTTAAAACTCCATGCTTCCAAGGCAGGGGGGTGTGGGTTAGATCCCTGGTCAGGGAACTAAGATCCCACATGCTGCGTGGCAGGGCAAAAAAAAAAAAAAAAAATCCAAAAAGATTCACAGATGAGGATGATGACAAAGAAGCAGGTGGCTCCTGCTTCACTAGATCGTGATACAATTATAAGGGCTGCCAATTTCAAGCATCTCATCTGTGCCAGGTACTCTATCTCTGCTGTCTTATTTAATTCCTACAACAACCCTATGAAAGAGGTACTATTGGGAGTTTCAGACGAAAAACTGAGGCTCAGAGAGGTGGTCACACAGCTAAGAAGTGGCAGAGACAGGTCTGTCTGGTCACAAAGCTCCTGCTCACACCTGTGATTATGCCACGTTCGGCCTCCAGGTCCTCTGGCATCTGGCTCACGTCCTTCCTACCCCAAACCCCAACTCCCATTCTCTTCTAAAAAGGGGTGCTTTCGTGAGTAGGCTGGCTCTGGATCAGGCTGAGCTTGGGTCTAAAGCTCTGTCCTTCCACCAGCTGAAAACACATTTGTCATGAAATAATTACAAATCCCAATAATGAGAAAGTAGTAGCTGGGCACGGACTGGGAGTGTGAAGATCTGGTTTTTAATCTCTAGGTCTGTAAGGGGGTCTTTCCCTATGACATTGGATGAGTTGCTTACCCCCTCTGGGACTCCAGTTTCTCCATCTGTGAAACGGGACTATTCCTAACTCCATCGGTGACTTACTGAGTGCCTCCATGTGCCGGCAGGCTTCTCAGTGCTTTACCTTTAGTTCCTTACTAAATACTCAGCAGGACTCTGTGGTGGCTCTGTGCTGGTTCTCTGAGGCTCAGAGAGGTAAAGGAGCTTGTCCAAGGTGGCAGAGCCTGGGAGTGGAGATGCTGGACTGCAGCCCTGCTTTTTAAGTCCCTGCACTATTCCTCAAGGCACCAAGCTGTCCTGCTGATCAGATACTCCTGTGTGTGTGTGAAAGGCCTCTGAAGAGCACACATGCTAGACAGGCAGTGCTGAGATGCTGGGATTGGATTATGCCAACAATACTGCCACCCAGAAAGATGAGGGAGGAATTATGTGAGGAATCTGACAACCATGCCCAGCAAGCTCTGCGGATGGCGTCACCCAGGGCCTACCAAGTGCCAGGCGCTTTACATATGTTGTCTGCTTTAATCATCACAGCAGCCATCTAAGGCTCTGAGAAGATAAATAACTTACCTGTGATGGCATAGCTGATACATGACAAAGCTAGGATTTCAGCCAGCATCTGTCTGATTCCCAAATTCACAGAAACTACGGGAGGGCTGTGGGGTCTGGCTGAGGCCAATCCTGTGTGACCATTGGTTTGTACAAAGTTGAAAGAACTGCAGGGAATTCCCTGGCGGTCCAGTGGTTAGGACTCGGCGCTTTCACTGCTGTGGCTCGGGTTCAGTCCCTGGCTGGGGAACTAAGATCCTGCAAGCCGTGCAGCACGACCAAAAAATATATAAAATTAAATAAAATTAAAAACTGCAGACATCAACAGGACTGGAAATGGAAGCTATGTTGGAGACCTGGGCTCTGACACTTACTCCAGTGACCTTTGGCAGGTCCCTTAATATCTGTGAGCCTCACAGGGGTGAAATGGAGGCAGTCCCCCGGTCTCGCATTACCACATAGACTAGAATGCTGTGTACTAGTGAATGGCCTCTTTTGAACACTTTCTTGCTGCTGTCTTTGAATGTGGAGTCAAACTTGCCGAGGGAAATGTGATGGACAGGAGTCAGGACTAACACTTAGGCCCCTCAGGGCCCACCTGGATGAACCCTGGATGAAAGCTGGGATCAACCCTTCATGCATCTGGACCCAATGCAAGAACTGCCAGGGGCCTTGGTAGGGAGGAGACGTGTGTGAGTGGTGGTGGAGGGGACTGTCTGTCTTGAGGGTCCCTAAGTACTTGTCTCCTCCCCCCAGAACCTATAGTGGCCAAGTACCCAGTGTCTTGAAACCTTTTTTTTTTTTTTTTTTAAATGCTAAAAATGGCATAGGCTGGAAACAAAACCAGGTTCAGGCAGAACCTGGATCGGTGAGCGGGCAGGTTATTCTGGGGAGTCTGCCTTGGGTACCCTCATTGCCACACAACACACACTTTTAGCCCCAAACCAACCAACTGCCAGCTGGCCAGCGACCACCTCGACTTAGGGTAATGAGTTCCATATGTTTCCATAAGAACCCAGCTAAGCTTTTCCCCAGCAGTTCTTAAAAAGTGTTCTCTCTCCTCCCTGGCTTCACTTGGCCACCCTTGTTTCATTTGCTCCTAATGAAGGCGCGAGGGAGGGGACTGGGTGGCAATGACAAGGAGACAATGCTTTAGTGAGTCACCATTCCCTGACTTCACATTTCCAGACCCTCAGGTGGGGGGCTGCGCAGTCCACCAGCCCCTGGCAGTCCCTCTGTGAGAGCTGTGTGATTCCTGAAGCCTCTCAGGGCCTCAGCTGCCCCATCTCTAAAGTGGGAATAACAATCCTTGCTCTGGGTAGGCAGAGTATCACACGAAGTTTCCTAGATACAAAGTTAGGAGGCATGGGTTCGAGTCCTGTCTTTTTTTTGCTTTTTTTTTTTGGCCACGCTTGCGGGATATTAGTTCCCCCACCAGGGATTGAACCTGGGTCACGGCAGTGAAAGTGCTGAGTCCTAATCACTGGACCACCAGGGAATTCCCTCAAGTTCTGTCTTGACCACGAATTTGCTGTGTGTCCCTGAGCAGGCTCCTTCCCCTCTTGGGCCACATGTGTGACCTCTAAGGGTCCTTCCATCCCTGACAGCCTTTAGGTTTATGAACAAATGACAGAAAGGTACAGGGAAGAGCATCAACTTACCTGTTAAACATGGGTGGCTCCAAGGCCGGATCCCTTGGAAGCCCAAGGCCTGCCTGCCACGGCCAGTGTTACTGCCAGCCTGACCATGGTCTGGCCCAATGAGGGTTTTGCCTCCAGGCTCTGGCACAAGGTAGGAGCAGGGTGGCGTTGAGGAGTGTCCCAGATGGAAGGGCAGCTCCACAGCCTGGGTGATGCAGGGAGAGGCTATGGTCAGCCCCCAGCCATGGAGGGATATGAATCCGAGTTCAGAGAGATACAGCGCCCCCTTCCCCTTATCTGGCTTACAAAAGGCAACCCCTAAATCCTGGTCTCTGGGTGACCTACCACCCTGATCCAGACTGTCCACTGACTCTACCCAAAGATTGACTCACTAGCCTTGGCCGCTGATGCTATTCAGACTAACCCTCACACCCTCTCTATTAAGCCCAGCCACAGACTGACGGCTGCCAACTTCTACCCACACTATCTCCAATCCTTGCCAGTCTGGCTGAACCCCAATTCTGGCCACACTCTGACCCCTCACTCTACTTTCAGGCTGACCCTGATTTCGGTCACCAAGTGACCCCCTGACCTTGCCACTGACTGACCCTTAACAGCAGAAATAATCAGAGAACAATTAAATGCTAAACTCTAAGTGAAATAGGACAGGGAGGAGAGTCGGGCGGGGTGGGGAGGGAGACTGGGCGGAGGGCAGAGGCTTGGCGGAGGGCACAGGCTTCCCGGAGGACCCCGGTGGGCCTGGGGCCACACTCGGAAGGTCGGAGAGGCCTTGTGCGGGGCACGTCGCAGGCGCTCGAGGAATGCGATTTGCCTGAAAGAATGAAGGAAGGAAGGAACGGGGTGCGATCCAGGGCGGCCGCCCGGATCGGGCAAAGCTGCCGAGGCAGGAAGCGGGGTGGGGGCGCGCCGAGGCTGCAGCGGCCCGAGCGCAGCTGGGGGCAGCGGGAGAGCAGTCGGGTCAGCAACTCCGCTGGGTGGGGGGCCCCCCAGGCCGGGAGGCTGGGAACCGGGAGGCCGCGCTGCTGGCAGAGTGGCTGGGGCGCCGCGAGGTTCCGGATGGGCTGGGAGCCCCGCCCGCAGGCTGCGGAGGGAGCCGGAGCCAGAGCGGAGCCAGAGCTCAGACATCCGGGCGCCAGCGAACACCTGCGAGCGGCCCCCAGGGCCCGCGGGGGGAGCGCGGGTCGCCGGGCCGGGGGCGGGGCCATCTAGGCTCCGCCCAGCCGGGCTCTGGGCCACGTGGGCCGAGGCTCCGCCCCTGCCCCGGCGCAGAGAAGAGGCTGCGGGGAACGCCTCTCTCAGTAGAGCAGAGAGCGGGCAGAGCGGACCCGGAGGCGCAGTTGTGCGAGAAAGAGAGAGCGAAAGGAGGATTTAGGATGTAGCCTGGGGAATGGAGAAGAGTGGTAGCCGTGTGAGGTGATGAGACCGGGAAGACAGATAATTGACGGTTGTCCGGCACGTCCACAGCTAAGGAGAGCTGTAACTGGCCTTCTCGGAAAGGGCACCATCTCCGGTGTCACAGGCATGAATTTGAATCCCTGCTTTGTTACTTAGGAGCCGTGTGGCCACGGGCAAGTTACTTCGCCTGTTCTGAACCTGTTTTTTTATTTACACAGTAAGAATCCCTTCCAAAAGTCCGTTTTTCAGAGCTGATGCAATAGTGAACTGTAAGACTCAGTTAATAAGTGAATCTTGTATTTTCAGGGAGCCTGGTAGATGCTTTACGCATGTTATTTTTAATCCGAACCACAGACCTGCAAAGGGAGTACCATCATCCCATTTCACAAATAAGAGGGAGACCTGGGGTGGGCTTAGGTCTTTCATTCAGCAAGCACTTACTGGGGACCAAATATGTGCCAGGTAAAGGGAATGGTGAGGGGAAAAAATTGGCCTGGAGTAGAGGTAAGAACATGGACTTCGAAGCTAGATGGTGCTAGATGGTGCCTTGCTGTGGCACTTCCTTGCTTTGTGATCTGGATCAAGTTAATCAGCCTCTCTGAATCTGTTTCCTCTGTAAAATGGGAATAATGATACCCACTTTGCTGGGTTGTGGTGAGGATTAGAAAAAATTAAGATAAAATAGAGCCTGGAATTTGATAGGTGTTTATGACAGAAGACAACTATCCTCTCTGAGTTTTGTCACCTAGGGCCAAATTGCTTTCACTCCCTAATGACTAATGAATTGGTGTGCTGGTTTCAGCTTTTGTCCCAGCCACCTGACCAGCTCAGTCTCGGAGGACCTTACAGGCAATTTCCTTGGAATTAGCTTAATAATACCTTGTAGGTGTGTGATGCATTTCAAAGAACTTTCCCACCATTATCTCTGTCCAGGGAGGCAGCAGTACAAGAATCACCAGCTGCTGAGCAAGGGAGGAGAGAGGCTTGGAGAGGTGAGGTGTCTTGCTCAAGCTCACGTGGCAGATGAGCGATTCAGGTCTTCCTAGCCTTCCACAGTCCCGCAACTTCTGAGCAGGAAGCAGCATACTGTGGCAGAAAGGGCACAGGACGTTGAGTTCAGTGCCTGGCTTTACTGCAATTAATGGTGTAATGTGGGGCCGGGTGCCTCAGAACTGTTTTCTCAATATCAGCAGTCTCATACAGATGTGGAAACTGAGGCTGAATAGACGCAGTTGCTAGCTTGCAGTCAAACTGCTAGTATGTGGCAGACAAGGATTTGCACCCTTGTGTGGCTGACTCCAGAGCCAGCAGAGGACACCGAGCAAATGATCCAAGGTAGACCCAGCCTGGGTCTTGTACTTACTTGGTTTGAAGCAAGTGTTCCTCACATGGGGTCTGAGGGCTTCCCAGGGCATTGGAGGTATGCTATTGCTCTGCAAAGTGTGTGTGTGTGTGTGTGTGTGTGTGTGTGTGTGTGTGTGTATCTTCTGAAGAGAGCATTCATACCTTACATCAGATCATCGGAGAAGACCAGGAAACAGGTTAAGAACACTGGTCAGCTAGGAGGGTGGTTTGCAGAGACAAAGGTTGCCTCCCCTCCACATGCCCCTGTTCACCCCTGAAAGCTCACCAGGGTTAAGGCATGAAGGTGGGTGATGACGTGACCTGTTATGAAATATTGAAGTAACTCATGCCGGTAGCCAGCACACATATGAGATCATATCATAAACAGGAATCTAGTGAGGCCAGGTGCCTGGTGGAACCCACCTGGGGAAGTGCCAGGTGGGGGCAGAGGAGGATGGCATGGTTTGGGGGTCTTGCCCTCTGCCTGGGTCTCTGGCTCCACGGAATAGCCAGTCTCGGACCCTGCTCCTGTCCACTACTATCATGGTCACTGTACTTAAGGTTAAAATCCCATCTCTGCCTCTCAAGGGGTTGTGTGAACCTGGCTCCAACCCATTATCCATGAGCCTCAATTTTTCCATTTCTGAAATAGGGCTAAAGATGCTTACAGAATAGGCTCCCAATGGAGATATTATGAGAAGCATATACCAGAAATACGGGCTGTAGGGCCTCTTCCTCAAATTCCCAGTCTAGGCTCAGAGTCTTCAACTACCTGGTGGTAGAGGGATTTGTTCCCATATTTCCCAACCAGCACCAAAATCTTTCTGATCAGAGCGGCTGAGGATTTGAGGGAAGAGACCCCTCTCCTGTTTTCTCCAACTTTGAAAGCCCAAGAGAAAATTAAAACAGAGAACGTGAAGAGGGAAATGAAACCAAGCCCAATGATCCATTTATTCAATTCTGAAATGGGTCTATCAACCACCAACCCTGCCTGGGCACCAGGTGAGGCTTCTCTTCCACATCCCCTGCTAGAAAGACATCATGAATAATTAATGGCATTGAAGAGGACAGCCATCTGCTAGTTAGCAAAACAGCTCTCAAAGTACCTAAGAACTGAGACTCAGGAGACCCGATTTCTATCCTGAGCCCCCAACTTGCTGGGTGAGCTTGTGCCAGTCACTTGCCTTCTCCAGTCTTCCCTCACTTGTTAAATGAGACAGGACAAGGCTCTTCTTGGCACCGAATGGATGTGGGGCTCCCCCCCTTCCCCAGCCTTAGCTAGGTATTTTCCCATCTCCCTTTTAAGGGAATAAGCAAGTTTGCTTTTCCCAAGCTCCAAGACATTAATTTAGTCCCCCTAAATTCAGTCTTGTGAGAGTGTTAGCACTTAAGGAATCAAATTACATACACAAGTGTTTAAAAACCGTTTATTATGCAAAATGTTAACTTTTATAAAAAGTTTAATATACATCGCATGGTTACAGAAAGTCACCTTCCTGCAAAAAAGGTACAAAAGCTAAATACTCTATTATAGAGTTCATAATCAGGGCAACAGAGCCTTTCTCCAAGGAGACCAGAAGACCAGCTCTACCGCTGCCTTGCCAGAGTTTGGAGAGCAGCCAGCCCCGCCCCCCATACACCTCCACACACTGAAAGACAGTCTTTAAACTTGGGGGTGGGGTGAGGGCTGGGGGAGGTTGCCCAGCTGGTGCCCAGAGCTAGCTCCGGCTCTTTAGGCCACCCAAGTTCACAGTCCTTCGCTCCCGGGCGCAGGTCCAGCCTCGAGGCAGGGGTTTGGGGAAGTCAAGTGGGCAGGGCGAGGTTGGGGCCCATCCATGCCCTCGGGCTTCCGGCCGTAGAGGGTCCCGGGTCCCAGGCGGAACGGGCGCCAGCACCTGCGTTCTGGGCGGGGGAGGAAAGAAGACCAGGGAGCCGTCAGTTTCCGCCGAGCGCGCCGAGGCGGGGGCCGGCCGCAGACTGGCCGGCGCCAAGGAGGAAACTTGGTCTCTACCTCCAGCTGATAACTCCGCGCCCCACGCTGCCCCCACCCAGTTGGCGCCAAAGGACCACAGGCGGAGCTTGCACCGTCCCTCCCTCTTGGAATTAACACTAGCTGGGAGGGGGCTGAGGAAAACACGGATCCTTTAAGGACTCCAAGCTGCAAACAGACAGGCTATTTTATTTAGTCGGACCCGCACCTACTTTCTCGCGTCTTTGGCCACTAGGGAAGGCAGGGACACCGTGTGTTTAAGGTTGAAACGAACACTGGATGGGAATTGGTTCCGTCATTCATTTGATGTGACCACGGGCAAGTCACTTGCACCTCTCTGGACTCGGTTTCCCTAAACCAAGGGGGCGCGGTAATCCCTTAAAAGGCCTACCAACTCCAGGATTTGCCATTTAAGCACACCAGCTGCCCCCCTTCCCCGCCCCCGGGAGAAGGCGTGGATACTCACCTGGAGGCGCCAGGACGTCCAGGTCAGTGGCAGAAGCTCCTTTGGTCGTTGGAGATCACAAGTTCCGGAGCAAGCTCGGCTGTCTGAGAGAAGGAAAACGGGAGAGTTATGCACGGCGCTAGGAAGTTCTAGGGGTCCCGCAGCATCCCAGCCCTGGAGCTCAGCCCCGCCCCTGCTCCAAGCACGCCCACGCGCACCTGGATGGGAAGATGCGGGCCGTCTGGGGGTCCAGGAGCGGGCTCGGCCAGGACCACCTGAAGGTCGAGGATGTAGTCGATGACGCGTTGCAGGATTTCCACCTGGCTAAGCTGAGTGCCTCGCGGGACTCCGGGTACCAGTTCCCGCAGACGCGAGTAGCAGTGGTTCATGTCGTCAAGCAGGCTCAGCGGCTCCTCAGCTGCCGGGCTCTTGCCGCGGCCCCGCGCGATGGCCAGGCTGCGTTCCGACAGGCAGCACACCGCCTCGTAGCAGCCGCGCACCGGGCTCAGCGCCTTCATATTAAGGAATGAGGTTGGAAGTGCCGAAAGAAGCAAAAAGCCAAAGAACCCCTTGAGCAGCTAGCAACGCGCGCAATCTCACGGAGGTCCGCAGTTATAGAGCCCGCCTGGACGGCACGCCCCTTTATGCAAAACAGCCCGCCTTGGCCCCGCCTCCGTCGACCCTGGGCGTTCACAGCCCGGGTAAATTGCAAACAGGCTTCCTCTGGCGGGTCTGACGCCGAATACCGCGGAGCCGCGGATTCAAAGAATGAGGAAGCGCTGATACAGAGGAGAGGCGGGCCTCTTTGCCAGAAAGGATTTAAAAAATCACTTAAAACCATTAACTTTAAGAATTTGCCTTTTCCTGGCAGCGCCCCAGATCTTAGAGCTCCCCTGCCCCCTGCCAGTCCACCCACAGCCCAACACTGGTTCGAACTCACAGTCTTCCGAGGTCGTAAATCCCCGAACAGCAAAGAAGCTTTTTTTTTTTTTCTTTGGTAAGCAAAAGATTTTTCAAGGGAAACTTGTAAGGAATTAGTGCCGCCTTGTTCCCCAATTTGCTGTTCGTCTGACCTCCAGACTCACTGGCGTCAGGAATTATCTTGTGACCAGAGGGGAAAAAAATTAATTGCGGTGAAGCTGAGGTTACAATGAAGAAAACAGATTTGGGCTAGGCGCTGAGATTGCAGAAGGAGGAGGGGAAGGGGGTTTGAGCAAAGAACACTATTTATTTGAGCAACAGGGGGAAAGAAAAAAAAAAAAAGAAAGCAGCCTGAATCGTGCTTTTTGCATGGGGAAGGAAGAGAGCTCCCCATTCTCTGGCCCCATGCACTCCATAAGGAGCCAAATATATGCCCAGTTATATTTTGGAAGCGAGTTTGCTTAGAATTTTGGACAGGGTTTTGAATTGGGGTGCAAAAGGGATGATATCTAAATAACCTTTTTAGGAGCTCCCGTTAGGTCAGCAAATCTCTTTTAACTCTCACTTCTCCCTTCCCCCATTCTCCACACACCTCTATGCGGAAAACAATAGTTTGGTAATTTCATCACTCTATTGTCTATCCCTCTCTGCTATGGAAGGGCAGGCCACCTGGACTGGATTATTCTTAGCCTTGCTGAAATGGCTCCAGCTCTATCTGAGAGCCCAGGAAAGGGACCACGGGACAGGCAAGTAAGCCCCGTATCGCAACGGGACATTGCATTCAGTATTCTTTGCTTGTCATCTTGTCATTTCCAAGGACTTTTGGGAATCTGCAGCCTCAGAATGCTGGTTTCCATCATGGAACTGGCCAGGTGGGATCCCCCAATGGTTGCTTCCTTAATCAGTCAGTTGGTAAATATTTATGGAGTCGCTTCACATAAAACAGTGGCTCCTGCTCTCAAGAATCTCACAATTTGGGGAGACAAGATTAACACAGGAAACAATTAAGAGTTCTATAGTATGTGGCACTGATTAACAGGACAATGGGAGCTAGGAGAGTCTCAAAATAGTCATAGTAAAAAGGACACTGGACTGGGAATTAGGAGTCCTAGATTCAACATACCAGCCTTGCCAATAATTTGTCATGTGATCTTGAACAAGCCCAGGTACCCTGGCCTTAGTCGCCTTGTGAACAAAACGGGGAAATGGTGCTAAGTGATTATTTAAAATCCTTTCCAGTTCTAGAAGTCTAATGCTTTATGAAATTTGGACGGGCAGGGGTGGGATGGTAAAGGGTACAGAAAGGAGTTATAAAATATTTCCAAGGTCACACCACAAGTAATGGTAGAGGCAGCCCTGAATCCTTGTTCTTTGCTGTCATACCACAGGACTCTGTGTCCCAAGAAAGAGTCGAAAGACTTCTTCCTGAAATATAAATGTTTTCCAGGACAGCCTCTTTGGTATAAGAGAGTATCCCATGAATGGACAGATCAGTCTATATAGGCTACAGATGTCAAGTGAAGAGCATGCCAGCTATTTGGTCTTGGGAAGGGAATATGGTGGCTATGCGGACTCCTGAATGACCAAATAGAAAACACTTTTCTTTCACGCAGACTTCCGTGGTTTGTGCAAAATAGTCAAGCCCAGGTTCTGGAAAATATCATGGCCTTCAGAGCTAGGCAGATTTATGTTCAAATTCCCATTCTTTTTTACTAACAATGTGAACTTTGGGTAAGTCACCTCTGTGCCTCAATTTTCCTATTTATAAAATGGAGCTAACTAGACCTACCTCATTCCTTCAACAAATAATTACTAAACGCCTCTTCTCTGCAAGGCGCTTGACGTACTCTCTCCCTCACATCCATTAGTCTCCTTGGTGCCCGAAGACCCAGCAAGTGGCCGGCTGAGTGGTCTGTGCTCAGTCCACAGGACCACACAGATTCCCTTCTCTCCTTTTCCCTCCCCCATTACTACCCACTGCTGCCTCAGGCTTGTGCAGCCATTTGCAAAGCACCTTCACATTATCTCCCAAGATGCTATCAGGGTGAAATGCCCATGAGCTGGGTGACATTGGCAGGAGAGGGATGCCGGGATCAGCAAGCAGAATTCTGTCCTGGTCATGTCAGTAACTTGCAATGTGGCCTTGGAAGAATTTCTTTCCTTCCTGGGCTTCATTTTCTGTAAAATTGAGGGAGGGGGGAACAAACGACCTCTAAGGGTACTCTCCAATGTAAGATTCTAATTCTGAAAGAAATGGGTTACGGTTGAGAACACTGAATAAAGTTTGAGCACCAAAGACTTCTTTTTCCCAACAGCGGACTGGAGGGCTAGCTCAGGCCTTCTGCAACTTGTTTAGCGGTGGTGGGGCCTCAGTCTCTTATTCCAAATGCCTCTGAACTTTCTCTTCCCAGTTCTGCGCCTTTTACCAGCTTTTTCCCCCCTCTTGCATTTTTTATTTTTATGAAAGGATGTCATTAAGGCTTTTGTCTGCGCTGTTTTTGTTTCAGAACTTTTCTCACAATCCTATTTTTTGTTGAGGAATCCGCTCCTTTGCCCAGCTGTGGGTCCCGGTCCCACAGCTGTGTTGATCTAAGACTCAGCCCCAGACAGCCTGGCGCCAGGGTGGGACGTCATGCGTTCACACAGGGATGCGTGTCCCAGGCAACCTTTCCTCGGGCAGTCACCGGCCGGCGACTGCCGTCCCCACCAATGAGCGTCCGACACCCGAGAAAGGGGAGGGGTCTGCGCCGCCCCAACTCGCAAGCGGCTTGTGAATTGCAGATGCTGAGAATTTGATAACGTTCCTTGAATTGGGGCCCTTTAAAGTCTTTTTTCCTTCTCTCTATCTGTTTTAGTTCTTTCTTTTCTTTCTATTGTTTATTCTCTTTCTTGCCACCTTCTGCCTTTATCTATATATGTTTATAAGTTTTCGTCTTCTTCCTTTTTTAACTATCTCCTCCCAGTGTCAGGAATCATTTTGTAAGCATTTCCAGGAACTGAATCTTTCTTTGCCAAAATTAAAAAAAAAAAAAAAAAAAAAAAAAAGAAGAAGAAGAAAAGGAAAAAAAAGTCAGTGTTGTGCTCTCTGATTTTTTTTAAGAGTTGGCAGAACTATTAAGTTATACTGCTTTGTCTTTAAAATTTTGAAAAGTGGTCGGGGGTCTCTGAGCTGTCGATTTCAAAGCCAAAGTAATGATGATGAGAACTGCAGATGTCTTTTTGCCTAAACTGAGCTTCTATCTATTTGTCTACCTTTCTATTTTTTGCCATTAATGTTGAAAGTGGGGATCAAGGGAACTTCCAAATCTTGCCCAAGGTTACTCTGGATGTCAGTTGCTGACCTGTAGCCAGGACCCAGACCTCCCCCTCATTTGGCTTCCTGTCCATTCTGCCCTCTAACTCTCCTTAGCATTAGGGTGGTCTGCTGTAGTCTCATGACATCCCCAGATGCTGCCTTTTTTAATATGTACCTGTTTGCTCACAAAGTACGTGTAAAGATGTGCAGAGGACTTCCCAGCCATACACTTAGAACATACCCCTTCTCCTCCCCCAAGCAAGGCTAGACCTCAAACTACTGCTTGAGACTCATGTGATACAAGAAGAGCACGGGGAATTCAGAATCAAGGCTCAAACCCTTGGATGGACTACTTATTCCACCCTCTGCCTCAGTTGTCTCCTTGTAAAATGGGGTGAAAAATAATATCCACTGACCTTATTTACAGCTGGGAGGATCAAGAGGACAAGGGATGGAAAGTGCCATAGGAACCAATTAGTTATTTTCATGTGCTATGATGTGGTGTAGCCCCTGGTGAGTGAGATAGGTGGTACCAAGCGAGCTTAATGGTTCCTGCTGAGTCTGGTCTCAGGAACATGTGAAATACTGCGAAGGGGACTATGGTGAGCATTTAGATCTAAGGCATGAGTCCTTATAGGAATGGGGATTTCAGGGGCCTCCAAGATGGGCTACTCTACAGGTCAAAGGACTTGGTGTCGCCACTGCCGCCGCCACCACCACCACCATCATCATCATCCTTCATTGAATCTTAACTATTTGCCAAGTCCCACTTGCCTTCTCATACATTATCTCATTGACCCATTTTACGCACCAGGAGACTGAGGCTCAGAGAGGTTAATGTGCTTGCCCACGGTCACATGCTAATAAGTTGCAGATCTAAGATTTGCACCCAGGTCTGCCTGTCTCAAAACTTTTATCCATCTGTGTTTATGCTTTTCCTTCTGCCCTTTCAAGGGACCTCCTAGGAAGGTAGTTTTGACCTGAGAGGGTTTTATTCCACTGGATAGAGAAAAGCAAGGGGGGGCCAGGCATTAGGTTGGAAGACAGACACTAAGGTATTAGGAAATGTCTTCTAAGTAGAGAGACTCAGAGAGCATTGGAAATTTCTTGGAAAATATTTCCCCCCCTAAAAAACCTTCCTGTCCATGCTTTCAGGGATGTTTATTCTTAAACAAAGTGCAGGCTGACTACTCCTGTTTTTAGGAGTCAACTTGGGAGTTGAGTTTCCTCCCTCTCTCCTTCTTTCAACCCAAAGCCAGCCTAGCTTGGTCCAGCCATACCACCCTGAAGTTAACTAACCCCTTATGTCAGCAGGTAGGCAGTGACCATGGGATGTCCAGGGGCTGGCTTGGCATCTGGGGTGTGTGTGGGTGGACAACCACAGGAAAGTAGGAAGAGAGTTTGTTTTCTGAGAACCTATCTTGTGCTGCTGCTTTATAAATTCTTATACAATCTTCTCTAGAGTCTTTTGGGGTAGATATCGTGACAAAGGTACTGAGGTCAAAGAGATTTGTCCACAGAGCTAGCAGGCACAAAACTCCAAAAATCAAAATTTGAACTCAAGCCTGTGGCTCAAGCATTGATGCATACAAGGATGGAGACAAACATTCAAACTGCACACAGCGTCCAGACACACAAGGACTAGTTTCCTCACCTTAGCATTTCTAGGCTAATGAGGACAGACAGGGACAACCTCATTTCCCTGTTAAGAAAAGTTTGGAACTTCTAGACTTTGGAGAGCATCAGTAAGTTATGCAGGAGTTTAACTCTGATTTAACAAATAGCAAAAGGCAAAGAATATGTTGCAGAGGTTTTGCTATTTCCAAAGCACTTTCATTCATGGTTTCATTGAACACTTCCAACCACCATATGGGGCTTATAGCACACCTGCTTTGTAATCATGTCATATCTGTCTTCCTGGTCTCAGTATCCCTCACAGTGCCTGGCACAGAGTGGGCAATTAGTAAAGATGTACTGAATTAAGTTCCACCCCAGTAATCACTTTGGGGAGACCACTTAGGGGATGTTCTTTGTCACAGACAGAGGCTGACAGTTGGATTTGGGCTCCCACTAATGGGGTTCAGGAAAGGCTTTAGAAAGATGATGGAATCCAAGGCAAGAAAAGATGAAGGTCAAAAAGAAAAAAGGCCTTGAAAAGCAACATTCACCCTGCTCAGATATTGTCTTGTGTTGGTCTAGATCCCAGCAGCAGTTCAAAAGCTGCGAGGGTAGGTATGGGAGGGATTCGGCCTGGGGACAGAGCTGACCCTGTCAGAGAGGAAAAGTCTCCCCCACGCCCAATGGGGCACTGAGGTGGAAATGCAGGGGTGCCAGAAAGCAGAGGCAGAGGCTGCAGCTCAGAGAGAGCCTCCTGCCGGCCAAAGCCACCCTTGAGTGTCATCATTACAGCAGCCCACGCATCAGCAGGCTCATACATAAGGGATAACTTTTGCCAAGTGCCAACAAGTCAGGCATCTTATTTATATTATCTCTCTCGACCCTCATATCGATTGAAGCTCAGAGTGGTGAGGTGACTTGCCCAAGGTCACACAGCTGTTGGGAGGCAGAGCAGGGCTGCCTGAGTCCAGAGCTTGTGCTTTGAAGCATGAGCCAGGCTACCAACTGGAGGGAGAAAGGAAGCAAATGCTGGAGAATGGGGGCCTGTCTTAAGGAGAAATTGGGGTTGGAAGGAGAAGGAAATTCATAACGGAAATCCATTTTGTTCAACAGAGCTTTATGGTGTTAGGCTGTGTGTGTGTGTGTGTGTGTGTGTGTCTAAGTGGGTTGTTCTCTGAATGTGTGTTCCTCCCTGAGTGTGTGTTGTTGGCCTCTCTCTGGCTGTGGGACCCTTCCTCAGGGTTGTGTGTCTGTGTCCCTGGTGAGAGTGAGAGAGAGAGAGAGAGAGAGAGAGAGAGAGAGAGTGTGTGTGTGTGTGTGTGTGTGTGTGTGTGTGTGTGTGTGTATTTGTCTCCCTGATTGTTGCTTAAATGTGTGGTGTGTCTCCCAGAGTTCTCGTGGCCCCCTGCCTGTGTATACGACCTCCTCCGGGTGTGCAGCCTTCTCCCCATCTGCCCTTTCAACGAGTGTCCATCTTCCCCCAATCTCCGGCCCTGGTGCAGAACAGGGCCAGGAGGACAATGGGCTTGCGCGCCCGGGTGGCCTTTTTCTCCACCCCCTCAGCCCCTGCGACCCTCCCGCCCGCACCCCGCGCCCCGGCTGCCCCCACTCCGGCCCGTCGACCTGCCCAGGCCGTCCGCGCCCGCGCCCCTGCGCCTCACCCCTGCCCGGCTCGACCTCCGGGCCCTCCGCGCCCGCGCTCCGGCCCCGCGCCCCGGCGGCCCCACCCCGGCGGCCCCAGGCGCGCAGCTGCGGGACACACAATCGCCGGTGCCCCCGCCCCGCCCTCCGCGCAGCCCCTTGCCCAACAAAAGCCGCTTTCTTTCCCCACAACAGATTAAAGACCAGGAGGGGGTGAAAAATAGTTTCTCCGGCCCTGGCGGGGGAGGGGCGCGGGAAAAGCCGGGGCTTTGGGGACTCTTTGATGGCAAGTGTGTGGGAAACCCGGAGGAATGTGGCTGCTCGGACCGCCGCGGCGGGGAGAGGCGCCGGGAGGAGGGCCCGCCCCCCGGGACCCCCGCGGCCAGGGCACCTCAGATCGCTGCGCGTCTCCCCTCGCGCTCTCCTTGTCCCCCCTCCTACTGTCCCCCATCGCGACCCTGCTCCTTCGATCTCTCCCTCAAATTCTAATTTCTCTATCATCTCTCTACTTTCCCTTCTTCTAATTTTCCTTTTCAGGCATCCCTTTTGCATCTCCACCTCCTTTTCCACTTTTTCTTATTTCTCGTCTCTTCGTCTCTCGCTCCGTGCCCTTTCTCTTGATCTAAACATCCATCCTTTTTCTTCTCTTTGTCTTGGACACACTCTCTGCCCCTTTGTGTCTGTGTCTCTCTTTTTCTTGGCGGCACCTTCTCTGTGCCTCTGGCTAGGGCCCTCCTGGGTTGGCTCATAGGGACGGTGCTGGGTTTAAGACGTCTCTGGTCGCCCTTCTCCTGCCTGTTTGGAGAGGCTGGAAAGAGGGAACAGGGACGTGGGCAGAGTCTGTTGAAACATCCCTCTCCCTACACACGTGTGAGTGGAGATGGGCGCTGGCAGGGGAAGTCCGGGGGAGCCCAAAGATGGCAGAGAGGAGATCTGGGGAGGCCTGGCCTGCTGGACCTGGGTGAAGTAGGAATAGGAGCTCTTGGAGGCTTCCAAGGGTTCAGAATTATTTTCGGCTCAGTTTAATTCAGTCTGTGAAAGGAATTCCTGGCCCAGGACCGGATGGTGGCCTTGGGACCCTGATGGGAAATGGGTTGGGGCTCCTGGCCCCCTCCTCTCTAGTCTTTGGGTCAGGCTTGGGAGAGGAAGGGGGCTGCTTCAAGACAAAAGGCTTCCAGGTGGCTGGGGGCAGGGGCCTTCCATGTAAAGACAGTGAGGTACATGCATGACACTCAGCCTGGGAGCCTAGAAACCGGGCTTTTGCATTTGGCTCTCCCACTCGCTGACAACCCTGGACAAATCTTCTCCTTTTTGGGCATCAGGTTCCCCACCTGCCAACTGAGATATTTAGATCAGTGGTCTTCCATCTTTTGCTACACCCACAGATCCTAAGATCTGATTTATTCCAAATGCATTGTTTATATTAATTAATCTGCTTTCTCATTTTGTATTTATGAAAGGCAAGCATTCAGTCAGAGTTTCTGATTAGCATGATTCATTACCATGCAGAGCTGTTCTAATTCCAGCCAAAGGCACCCCAGGAGACCCCCCCAAAGCCCTTGGTGCTTTAGTAGTCTGTGCAGCAAAATCCCATGGAAGACTATAGGCTTTGGAGGCAGACAACTTGGATTTGAATCCTGAGTCTGCTAGTGTCCAGCTGTGTGACTTTGGGGGATGTCACACCCTCCCTCTGTATCCTTATCTGTAAAAAGGAGATATTCATAATATCAACCCCACAGGATTGCGCTGAGCATTATGTCAGATAACAGATACAACGGTGTAAGAAATTAGGTGCTCAATAAATAGCAACTGTTAGGATATTGATGCTCTTTACCAATGCTGTCCAGTAGAACTAAAATTTAGCCACAGACGTGAGCCACATGTGTAATTTAAGGTTTTCTAGCAGCCACATTTTTAAAAAGAACAAGTGAAATTAATTTCAATAATGTATTTTACCTAACCCATATACCCCAAATACTATTTGAACATGTAATTAATACAAAAAACTATTAATTTTATATTATTTTCATACCAAGTCCTCGAAATCTGGTATATATTTTATAATTCAGCACACCTTAGTTCAGACGAGCCACATTTCAGGTGTTCAACAGCCCATCGACAGCGCTGGTCTAGTTAGTTAGAAAGTCAAGATAGACCTTGGAGAGGAAAGGACACCTGAGTTGAGTCTTGAAAGCCAAGTGGGATTTTAATACTCAAAGAGAAGGCAGGAGGAAGGCAGGGGGGAGAGGGCAGAGAATGCTATGAGCAGAGGTGTTGACCAGCTTGGCTGGGCAGAAGCTAAAGGGTAAAGTGAATGCTGGCCAAGATTGGACAGGTAGATGGAGGTGGGGGTGTGGAGAGCCTTGAATGCCAGGCTAAGAGCATATAGGATGTGGGCATTAGTACTGCAGAGTGACTGCCTCTTGGAGATCCACTTTCTTTTCAGGGAAGGAGGCAGCAGTACTGTGGTTTCTAGCACTACAGCTGATTCTATTAAGACCTCTATTAATAATAGCTATCATTTATTGAAGATTCAGGCACAATGCTAAGCATTTCATGTTAATTATCTCATTTAATTATCTCAACAAATCCACATACATTACTGATGGGAATGTAAAACTTTGAAACACTGTTTGGCAGTTTCTTAAAACGTTAAATGTAAATTGACCATATGACTTAACAATTCTTCTGGGTATTTACCCAAGAGAAATGAAAATATATGTCTACTCAAAACCTTGTAGGGGGATAGTCATAGCAGCACTGTTCATTGTAGCCGCCCCAAACTGGAAACAACCCAAATGTCTGTCTGATGAATGCATAAATAAAATGTAGTATAGTCATATGATGGAATATTATTCAGCAATAAAAAGGAACAAACTAGGGAATTCCCTGGCAGTTCAGTGGTTAGGACTCAGTGCTTTCACTGTCTTGGATCTGGGTTCAATTTCTGGTCTGGGAACTAAGATCCCACAAGCGATGTGGCGTGGCCAAAAAAAAAAAAAAAAGGAACAAGCTACCGATGGACCTCAAAAATATTAGACTAAGTAGAAGGAGCAAGGCACTAAGGACCACATATTGTATAATTCCATTTACATGAAATTTCCAGAAAAGGTAAATTTATAGAGATAAAATGTAGATTAGTAGTTGCCTAAGGCTGAAAAGAAAAAGGCGAGTGGCTGCTAACGGGTACAGGGGTTTTTTTGGAGGGGTGATGAAAATATTCTAAGACTGATGTGGTGATGATTGCGCAATTCTTTAAATATGCTAATAATCACTTAATTGTATACTTAAAGCAGGTAAATATTATGGTATATAAATTATACCTCAATAAAGCGCTTTTAAAAAAGAAAAGCATCCCAAAAACATTTGCGATAGATACTATGGCTATCCCATTTCACATATGCGGAAACCTCAGAAAGGTGAATCCAACGGCTACTCAGATAGGAAGTAGAGAAGCCAGGTTTGAAACCTACAAGGCTGTGCTCTTGATCAGTGATCTCTCCCACTTCCTGAAGTTGGCTTGGGCAGTGCCCTCCATCTTTCCAGGGCATTTAAATCCCATGTTTGGTGCCAGAAATGTTTTCAAGCTGCAACAACTGCTCCTTAGATGACGAGGGTCGGGGGGAGGCGGCAGAGGGCCTGGGGTGGATTTGGGACACTGGGAGAGCCTCCTTCGTGAGAAAGCTCAGGCAGCAGCTGGGCCGGGGTCATCCACGGCAACCCCCATGCTCTGACACCCCTTCCCCAGCCCTGTATCCCTCCCAGGGGAGAGAGGAAATTGGCTCCAAAGCTGAGGCCAGAATGTGAGCCAGAGACCTGACCTGACCCCCACCTTAGAATCTACTGGATCTGGGGCTATGACAGGGGAGGGGCTGTCCCCAAACCAAACTAACAAACTGAAGTCCAACTGCCCCACTCAGCCCTGTTATTTTATGATCACACCATATAATCACACCACAGGACAGGCTTGAATTGAAAGTCGTGGGAACTGGAATCTTGAATCCTGGTTCAAGCCTCTATCTTCTCTGTGTCCAAACTCAATGTCCTTGAGCAACTTGCTTACGTTCTCCAGGCCTCAGTTTCCTCATCTATGAAATGGAGACAATGATATTCCCTTCAGAGTGTGGTTGTAAGAATTTGGGGGACCAGAGGTTAAATTCACTTCATTTTAGATCACCTACATTACATGTCTTAAGTTGTTATGGTTTTAATAATTGCCCCACTCAAAAGAAACAAGGTTAAAAGAGAATAGTAAAAATAGTTAATAAGAGTCAGTATTTTTGGACACTGATTTTGTGCTGTTTCAAGTGCTTTACATGATTTTGTGCTGTTTCAAGTGCTTTACAGGCATTAACTCATTAATCTTCATAACAACCCATGAAATTGGTATCATTATTACCCCCATTTTACAGATATGGAAACTGAGGCTCAGAGAGGTTAAGCACATTGACTCAAGGTCACCAGTGTGGAAGGGGCAAGCTGACTGACTCTAGAGTCTTAGCTTTTTGCCATTCAGAATGGAATAGAATAGAACTTAAGACACCAGTCTGGTTTACTGAGTCCCGGTGTGTGAGGATAAGGAAAAGCAGCAGTTAAGATGATGGATACAGGGGACTAACCTGGTGGCGCAGTGGTTAGGAATCCGCCTGCCAGTGCAGGGGACACGGGTTCGATCCCTGGTCTGGGAAGATCCCACATGCCGCGGAGCAACTAAGCCCGTGCGCCACAACTACTGAAGCCCGTGCGCCTGGAGCCCGTGCTCCGCAGCAAGAGAAGCCACCGCAATGAGAATCCCGCACACCGCAGTGAAGAGTAGCCCCCGCTTGCCGCAACTAGAGCAAGACCGCGCTCAACACCGAAGACCCAACACAACCAAAAATAAATAAATTAATTAAAAACTTAAAAAGACGATGGATCCAAAGTAATTGGCCAAATATATTAACATTTATTCACATTTCCATTTCTTCCTGCAGTGAGGTCACACAACCCATCTTCACGAAAGTGCAGTAGAGTCTCCATGACAACTGCATTCATGTTTTTACCTTTAAAGTAAACTATTGTAGTTTAAAATATTTTTAAATGAATAAAAGGATTTCACTTCAATGTTTGAAATAGGTAGCACTTTCACCTGGTTCAAAATTCAAAAATCTTTCATGAAAAGCCTCCTCCTCACCCCACCCCTGCCATGCCCCAGCCCACCAGTCTCCACACAGCCAGCCAGTATCGCTAGTACTTTCAGGGGGAAGGGAAGAACTGATACCTTTTGAAATTTAGAAAGGGTCTGCTTGATTTGTTCTGAAGCCACAAGGCATAAAGCCTACCTCAGTCTGGTTGATTTCTTCAGGTCTGCCTCTGTCTGATTTCCTGTACCCTTTGATGCACCACTGCTTCCTGCAGGTGATGGTTGGTCTCTTAGGGAAATGGTTGGTCCCTTCTCCCTCTAAACTTTCCCCCGAGGCACCCCCTGCAGTATCTGCTATGCTCCTGACCACGTTCCCTCCCACCTCCAGACCCAGCTGGTTCCTCATCCCCCAGAGCCTGCAGAGCCTGTAAATGCCAGAGAACATCTCATCATCTCACCACGGTTGACCGGGTGGAGCTGAATTCAGAGGTCACACCTGGGTGGCCTCAGGCCAAATCTAGCCCACAAAAAATTTTTTAGGCCTGCCCAGTGATTTCAAAATTGGAAAACTTCACCTGAAAAATCTAATTTTCCAGCTTGAAATATTGGCAGATCCAGCCACACTGAACCTCTATTCTTGCATGAATGATGAGATCATCTGGGACTGAGTAGGTGCCCCCTTTAGAAGGGATGTGTACTCTCTGGATTGTCATGGTCTCCACCACTCCCTGTTGGTTATTGTGGTAAGCAGATTAATGGCCACTTCGAAACTATTTACATCCTAGAAAAGGGAAGCCTCCTACACTGTTGGTGGGAATGTAAGTTAGTGCAGCCACTATGGAACAGTATTGAGGTTCCTCAGAAAACTAAAAGTTGAGTTACCATATGATCCAGCAATCCCACTCCTGGGCATATATCCAGACAAAACTCTAATCCAAAAAGGTACATGCACCCCTATGTTCATAGCAGCACTATTCACAATAGCCAAGACATGGAAACAACCTAAATATCCATCGACAGATGAATGGATCAAGAAGATGTGGTATATATATACAATGGAATACTACTCAGCCATAAAAGGAACAAAATAACGACATTTGCAGCAATGTGGGTGCGACTAGAGATTATCATACTAAGTGAAGTAAGTCAGAGCAAGAAAGACAAATACCATATGATATCACTTATATGTGGAATCTATAATATGACACAAATGAACTTATCTACGAAATAGAAACAGACACAGATATAGAGAACAGACTTGGGGTTGCCAAGGGGGCAGGGGTTGGAGGAGGGGTGGATTGGGAGGCTGGGGTTAGCAGATGTAAGCTATTATATATGGAATGGATAAACAACAAGGTCTTACTGTATAGCACAGAAAACTATATTGAGTATCTTATGATAAACCATAATGGAAAAGAATATTAAAAAAGAATGTGTATATATGTATAACTGAATCACTTTGCTGTATAGCAGAAATTAACACAGCATTGTAAATCAACTATACTTCAATAAAAAAAGAAGGCATCCACCTCCTAATCCCTGGAACGTGAATATGTTACATTACATGGCAAGTGGGAATCAAGTTTGCCGATGGAGTTAAGGTTGTTAATCAGCTGATCTTAAAGTAGGGAGGTTGTCGTGGATTTTTTGTTGGGTCCAATGTAATCACAAGGGTCCTTAAAAAGTAGAAGAGGGAGACAGAAGGAGAGTCAGAGATGTAACAATGGAAGTAGGGTCAGAGAGGTGTCATGTTGCTTGCTTTGAAAATGGAGGAAGAGGTCACAGAACAAGGAATGTCAGCAGCCTCTAGAAGTTGGAAAAAGCAAAGAAATGGATGTTCCTCTAGAGCCTCCAGAAAGAAACACAGCCCTGTAGACACTTTGATTTTGTCCCAGTGAGATCTTTGTCGAACTTCTAATCTACAGAACTGTAAGATAATAAATTTGTGTCATTTTAAGCCGCCAAATTGTAGTAATTTGTTATAGCAGTAAGAGAAAACTAATACAGTTTATATGGGGGGGTTCTCTTAGGTCTCTGGGGATGGGGGAGTGGGGCACAGCAGGCAAGGGCTGTTGTAAGTATGTAAGACACTTAGCTTAAGATGCTCAAAAAATGGCACCTAACAACTCCTGAACCCGCGAGCCACAACTACTGAAGCCCGCGCACCTAGAGCCCGTGCTCTGCAACAAGAGAAGCCACCGCGAGAAGCCCGCACACCGCAACGAAGAGTAGCCCCCGCTTGCTGCAACTAGAGAAAAGCCCACACGCAGCAACGAAGACCCAACGCAGCCAAAAAAATAAATAAATAAAATGGATTCTTAAAAAAAAAAAAAAAAAAAAGAAAGAAATGCCATCAATTGTTACAGGGAATAGGCTTGTCAGGTGGGCTCAGGCAGAGGGGAGACGTGGGGGGTTCTTGCTTTGGCTTTTCCTCTGTCTGCTCTCATAACACTCCTCTGCCTGGTTTCCTTCCCAGAGCCCAGTGCTTGCTGAGAGAGCAGCTAGGTCTTGGAGGATGTACATGGTGAACACTCAGAGAGTTAGCAGGTGTCAGCAGCCAATGGAGCCATCTGATTCCTGATTGAGGACAGGGTTAGAGGGTCAAAGCAGAAAAGCAAGGACTAGGCCCCTGGCTGGGTAAAACGGCCATCAGAGCTTCAGGTGTGAGGAGCACTAGCAGGCCCTGAAGTGGGGTGCAAGGTGGGACAGGGCACAGAGTTGGTCCAGGCTGGAGGCCTGTTCGAGGTGGTGCTGGCTGTTGTGGGCATGCCTGATGGTTAGGAGTCCCGAGGGCGGGCAGTAGCCTGACCTGCTGGGAGGGAGCTAAACTAATTTATCCTGAACAATTACTGATGACTGCTTTGGCTTACCGTGTCAGACTTGCCAAAACTACTCATGTTTAATAGTGCACATCACTTCTACATAAAACGATGAAGTCGCATTTCAGGTAGCAGTGTCTGAGAAGGAAAACCTCGTGGCCAGGGAGATGTAGGATGCCACGTGGATGGCCACATGACTCACCTGCTCTCAGGGCCCTACACCCCCAGAAGGTCTCCCAGCTTCTAGTTCCCATACCCTTAAATGTCTTTAGGATTTCACCACAATCCTTTCACTTATTTTCTGTGTATTTTGGACAAGTTTGTTTATTTATTTTTATTTTATTATTTTTAGCAAATACTCATATAATACTTAACAGGTGTTAAGGCACTGTTCTAAGTACTTTACAAATATTAATTGGTTTAATCATCATAACAACCATTGACAGAAATACTGTTACCTCTATTTTATATTATAGATGAGGAAACTGAGGCACAGGGAGGTTAAGTAATTTTCCCAGGACCACACACTTAGTGAATGGCTGTACCTTCTGAGCCTCAGCTTTCTTGTCTGTTAAATTGGGTTGTATTATAGAAGAGTGCCCTCCAAGTAACAGAGTTTCTCAGCTCTGGCACTACTGACATTTGGGGCCAGATAATTCTTTGTTGTGGGGGCTGTCTTGTCCATTGCAGGATGTTAAGCCGTATCCCTGGCCTCTACCCATGAGATGCTGGTGGTAACCTCCCCTCCTAATGACAATGTCTCCAAACCATACCCAGTGTCTCCTGGGGGCACAGTCAACCCTGATTGAGAACTCTTGCTCTAATAGGATCTGGGGAGGATTAAATGAGGTAATGCATCTAAGATACTTCTATAGATTCCTTTCCCCATTCCTTCTATGCCTATACTGGGTGAATTCTGCCTCCTCAGAACCCTCCTTATCTTTCTGTTCCTTTACAGATCTTGAAGATGTGCCCACCTAAATGTAGACTGGGTGCTTGAGAGCCTCTTGCAAAGCCGAAGCTGGCTTTAGGAGTTAGACCTGCGTTCTGGTCCCATCACTTCCGCTGACACTGTGTGTGGCCTTAGCTGAACCCCTTTCCCTCCCCCAGCCTCAGTTTCCCCATGTGTCCAATGAAGGGGTTGACCTAAAAGCTTACCAAAAGATCTAGCTGCAGAGATCAGTAACTGGGTGATACTTACCAGATACAAATTCCCCTTACAAAGTCCAAATTCTTCCAGAGACTTAGTCATTCCAGGGTTTGAACTTTCTCGCAAAAGCCATTTGAAAAATTCCTCCAGCTTAAAAAAAAAAAAGCTATTAAAAGAAAGTAAAAGTTTCAAAACCAAATCCTAAGCAAACACCCCTGAAAACAATACACACACACGCACACACATGCACACACACAACACCCAAGGTAACTACGAGAACAGGATATGAAACCTCGCAGGCTGGCGCTAAGAAATGATTCACAGGCCTTTCGAGATGCTTCTATTTCAAGGCATGATCCGCCCACTGGATCTGGTGGCTCCAAAAACAAAATAAACCTTAAAGAAGCTGCCGTTTCTTATCTCAACAGAGTTAGCCCAGCCAGCATCCTCAGGTCTCAAGGGCTCCAGCCAGAAGACAAGGTTGAGTCCTGTGAATTCCCTTTCTGTTCTATTTCAAGTCTCAAGCTGCAGGCTTGTTTAAAGTCTTTTGCATCCACCTTTGGTTGGCTGACCCCGAGTTTAAAGCAACACAGCCTAATGGGTTTACAGCACAGCCTGGGAGTTCATAAGTTTAGTTTAGCAATGTCTCTGTATGGCTCTGTCCTACTACATTCTGGGCTGATCATTCCAATAACTGTCTCCAACTAAACAATGTTACCTGGCTTGGGGGTTGTGCTAACAATATTATACTTGTCGAGGAAGCATGAATTATAGCACACCATTCAAAATATCATGCTCTTATGTAAAACAAAAATATAAAAGTAATTTATTCGTTCAATGAAATGCTTATTGAACACTTACTATATACCAAGCCCTGGGACGTACTGGTGCTAAGATCCAGCCCCTGCCTTCAACGAGCTTTGTGAATAGGAAAATCTGACAAGTTAAATGTAGTAGAAACATATGGAATTATTTCTTATAGGAAAAGACCTGCATAAAAAGTGATACCAAAGTTGGAGCAAAATTTAAAGAAATGCAAATGCTTGTGATATGGTTAAGTACATTCTCATCTGTGCTTACCCTTGATTGTTTTGTTTGAAATATAGAAAAGTTCTACCCTTCATGATGCTTCAGTTCCTCCCTAGAATCCTGCAGAAAAGGTCACCATCTGGGCCAAACCTACTCTTCTTGCTAATAAATTTCCTCACCCCAATCATATGTTCACACCACCATTGCTACACGGTGTCATCCCTTCTCTTCTTCTTGTCTCTGAGGTCTGACTCAGAAGCCCACTTCCCCCAGGAGGTATTTGCCAGACCTATCTGGCCATGTTGTCACTATTCCTAAACACACAGATCTCATGCTCTTTACTTGGCTTTTAGCCTGTCCTGCTTTTGACCGCTCTTGTATTTCTGTCCTGAACTTTTACCTAACTTGTGAATCAGGGGAAAGAGGACGAGAACTGGCATTTATTAAATACTTTCTTGGTGCCAGGCTAGCCCCTTCCTGCACATTTTGTGCCTGGCACAGAGAAAATATTCAATAAATATTTGCTGACTGAATGCTTGGGTGGTTTCACTTCAACCTAATAATAACTCTTTGAGGCAAATGCTATTAGTATTCCCATTTTAGAAATGAGGAAATTGAGGCACAGACGGGTTAAAGCCTGCATTTGAGGTCTTTCTGCCTCCAAAGCTAACATTCAGGTTCACTCTCCTACTCTGTATTGTTTTTCTTTCACGTACGTATTTTTTTCTCTAAAGTATCTTGCACATAGCAAGTGCTTAATAAATAGCTACTGAT
>NW_021145834.1:0-50000 GCF_002837175.3 Physeter macrocephalus | reverse complement strand
AGGCCGCCTCCAGCTGCCGCCTCCTCTCCGCCCCCAGGTCCACATCAAGACGATGCCAGCTGCCACCTACCGCCTGCTCACAGGCCAGGAGCAGCCGGTGTACCTGTGACCGGCCACCTTCCCCCCACCACTGTGCCTTAGCCCCCGCCGGCCCTGGAACTCTGTCCGCGGACCCTCCTCGGCTGGCCAGGGCCCCAAAAGTTTCTTGGTTCTATATTATTTTCTTATGTAAAAAATTAAAAGCTTATTGAATGGGCAAAGTCTCAGATCTGGGTCTGTGGGTTTGAGAGAGGAAAGACAGCACCCTACTCTGGCCCCTTGTCCCTGGAAGTCACTAGAAGCCAGTGCTGTGAAAATACTCCATTTATTAAAGACCGGGAAGAGGGAGGCATGTTTCCAGGTTCTGTGTGGGAAGCTGAGTCTCAGCTCCAGGGAGAAAAAGGGAGGATAGGCCAGCTGGCCACCTGGGAGGGGTCACAGGTCAGTGGCCGGTCCCCAGTCATAGCCATCTTCGTCAGAGGACTCCACATCTCGGGCTCGTGTAAACTTTTTCCTCAGAGCATCCCGCTCATATGTCCTGGGGATCAGAAAATAGAACAGAGGCTGTGGGTGGGAAGGGTGTGGACTTACCTACCATTATCTGAGTTGACTCTGGGCTAGGCACAGTGAGTGCAGTCAGAGATGAGCAAGACTGACAAACTCCTACACATCCTTCAAAGCCCGCTCCAAATTCCCCTCCTTCAGGAGCCCTCCCAATCCTCCCAGGAAGAGGATTCCTACTCCCATGGCCCTGACCACATGGGGCTTGGAGTGGCTCTGTCTGGCTCTGTCTCACTCAGTAGGCTCCCAGCACCACAAAGGCATAGCTTAGTTCTAGATCTCTTCTCCACCCCACACTCTGAGTCCCAGGGGGAGGGTTGAGGTCCCCCAATGTGGAGTACAGGGGCTCTTACCGCATGCTGTCCTGTCGCCATTGACCCTGTGGGTGGCGGCCATCCACCTTGCAGAGGGAGAAAGGAAGTTAACACTTATCCCCCAAGTATGATAAACTGGGATGAGTAACCACCCCATCCCACCTCCCCACCTTTGCCCCCGGCAGTGCTACCCACAGGCTTTCTCCTTGACCCCACAGAAGTCTGGAGCTCCTCCCCAATTTTAAATGAGAAAACAGCCTGGGACAGGGGAAGGCCTTGGCTGTGATCTCCCAGCCTGTCAGCAAAGGGGGAGTGGGGTTTCCCATCTGTGACTTTCCTCAGAGGGCTGTTGTCAGGAGTTCATAAATGAGTTTGTATATGTCAAGTGCTTAGAGGAGAGCCTGCCCCATAATCAGGATGCCATGGACAGTTGAGCAGGTCGGGTGCTACACAACCCCACGGAACACCATTCTACCAGAGACGACATAGATTCGTACATTTTTACATTTCCCTAGAGAGGGTCTGGAGGAATTTGTCAAATTCACAGAAAGGCACCTTGGAGGCTGAGGCAGCCGCACAGAGAATAAGTGCTAAGTCAATATTTGTTATTGTTAAAACACCCGACTCCCGTGGGCCGGGACTTGGACTAAGTGTATTCTGTTTAAACAACAAGCTTGTGGGACTTCCCTGGCGGTCCAGTGGTTAGGACTCTGAGCTTCCACTGCAGGGGGCCCAGGTTCGATCCCTGGTCAGGGAACTAAGATCCCACAAGCTCCGTGGCCAAAAAACAAAACAACAACAGCAACAAAATAACAAGCTCGTGATGTCAAGACTTTACCATCAATCCCTGTATCTCAGATAAGGAAACTCATGCAGAGGTTAAATATTTGCTTTAAGTGACTCAGTGGTTCAAATACCCTAGATCCAGGTCCCAGCTCCTGATCTGGTCCGGGAAGTATCTGTTCCTTGACATCCTGGCGGAAAATAGGCTCCCTAGGTGTCTCAGCCCCATCCCTAGACCCTTGCTGGGGCCAGCCTGGTGCTCTGCTCACCTGGGTCTCCCGGTGACCCAAGGATCTCCCATGATCTTGCAGGATCCGAGGCTCATCCTCCAGCACGGGCTCCGAGGACCGGGCCAGGGCTGGCGCCAGGGGCCCCTCGTCCACGTCCATGTGGGGCCCACCCTCGCCATCCGTGTAGCCCTCGCCGTCCGTGTAGACGCCGCCCTCACCGTCTGTCTCATAGTCGCTGTTGAGCCGGCTGTCACAGCTCAGATCCGCGGAGCTGTCAGCCAGGCTGCGATGAGGGAGGTCCAGGTTGTCCTCTGAGGAGCTGTCCGGCTGCGAGTGCACATGGCCTGGCTGAGCCGAGCCCCGGCCCTCCCTGATCTTAGAGGAAACCCCAGACCCGGGACACGGCCTTTCAAACTCCAGTCCTCAACCTCAAATTGAGCCTTAACCCTTGACCCCAAGGTGAGTTCTGACCATTGACCTTGGTCCAGACTGAGCCCCCAAATCTGAGCTGAGCCCCAACCCTGACTCCAGCGTCAGGAGAAGACCCCAATCCCATCTCACCCCAGGAACCAGGTCTAGACCCTAGCCTCAGGTCAAATCTGGGCCTTGGCCATGGCCCCTAACCCAGCCCTAACTGCGACTGTTCCCAAACCCTGACAGGTACCTGGTCCTCGGCCGTCCAGATGGGCCGCGTCTGCTGCTCGCGGATGACAGCCTTGAGCTCTTGGTACCAGGAGTCGCTTGTGCCCTGCAGGGGGATGGTGGCTGCAGGCGGGGGGGAGGGGCATCGGCATGGCTGGGAGACTCAGGCCAGGACCCACCGCCCACCCCAGACCCTCAGCTTCCGCCCCACCTGTGAAGAGGTGGTCGCTGTGCTTCCTCAGCTTCTGGGCCTGAGCGTAGAGGCGGCGGGAGCTGCGGCGGGAGGCGGGGGCCAGCCATCGGCGCAGTGCCTTGAGGGCTGTCCGGCTCTCGGGGACACAGAAGACCACGATTGGGTAGTACTGCACGTAGTTAAGGCGCTCAATGGCTGAGGGTGTCACGTCCAGGAGTGCGTGTTTGTCCTGGGCCGGGCCAATGTTGGGGGCCGTGGGGGAGGAAGACAGAGAGACAGTGGAGGGAAAAACACCCAGAGACAGAGCATCGGAGACAGGTGAAGAATCAGAGAGACAGAGACGAAGAGTCTGAGGTCAGAGTGGACCCCAGCCTCTCACATCTGCAGGCCAGCATGTTGGGGTGGGGCTCGGTGATAGCCCAGGCCACAGTGTCTTGAGCACCAGAGCCCCAGTTTGAGTCTCCGCCTCTTCCCAGGACTTGCTGCTGTGTGACTCTGGGCAGGCTCCGTCTCCCTCAAGTCCCCCACATCACAAAGCCTCCAAGAGGGGTAAAACCACACTTGCGGGGTGTGGGGCCAGAACAGGTTGGAGGCCTGGGCCTCGGTTTCCCCATCCGTGAAATGGGACCCACAGCAGAGCCTTGCTTACTTTCTCTGCAATCACCCGCACGGTGTCCAGTTTGATGATCTTGGAGGGGCTGTCGGTCCTTGACATGCTCTCTGTGGAGGGGAGAGGCCACTGGCAGCTTCGGGAGGGCAGTCCACTGGCCCTTCAAATTCATGTCTCCCTGCCCCTCCCCTGCTCAAGAAGCCACCATGGCTCCCCATGGCCCTTGAGAGAAATCCTAACGCCAGCAGCAGCAGCTCCTGCTGGCCCCACTCCTGACACCACACTGGGTCCCCTCCTGACCACGACCCTCACCTCCTCCTCCTGAACAGGAGTGGCTGTTACTGGCAGATGGGGAAACTGAGCCAGGGACATACAGTCACCAGCTCAGAGTCACTGAGCCAACGACTGGCATGATGGGGAGACAGATGCATAGTCTGTGCTCCACACACCCACTTTCCCAGGCTCGGTCCCAACTCTGGGCCTTTGCTTGGGCTGTGACCCCAAAGAAGCTACTCTCCCATCCCCTGTGTGTCCTCTAGGACCTGAGATGGAGTACTGCTTCCTCTAGGAAGCCCTCCTAGATAGCATGGCAGCTGAGGGAGAAGGCACGCTGGGGCCTAAAAGGAGGGGCACGCATACTTGCCTTTTTTCTCTTTGTTGTGGTAAAATGTGTGTAACATAACATGTACCACCTTAACCATTTTTAAGCACACAGATCAGTGGCATTAAGTGGCATTCACACTGTCGTGCAGCCATCCCCACCATCCATCTCCAGAACTTTCTCATCTCCCCAAACTGAAACTCTGTCCCCAGGAAACACTGACTCCCCCTCCCCCTCCCCCAGCCCCTGGCCCCCACC
Organism: Physeter macrocephalus; assembly: GCF_002837175.3. Taxonomy (NCBI): domain Eukaryota; kingdom Metazoa; phylum Chordata; class Mammalia; order Artiodactyla; family Physeteridae; genus Physeter; species Physeter macrocephalus. The sequence continues at coordinate 45,769 of NW_021145834.1, read as the reverse complement.
ATCTACTTCCTGTTTCTGTGGATGTGACTCCTCCAGGACCTCGTGTGAGTGGAATCACACAGTGTTTGTCTTTTTGTATCTGACTTATTTCACTGAGCATCATGTCTTCAATGTTACACTCATGTTGTAGTGAGTGTCAGAATTTCCTTCCTTTTTTAAGGCTGAATAATATTCCATGGTGTGCATGGAGCACGTTTTATTTATCCATCACCTGTCGATGGACACTTGGGTTGTGTCCATCTTTTGGCTGCTGTGAATCATGATGACTCTTCATGTCCAAGTATCTGTTCAAGTTGCAGCTTTCAGTTCTTTTCACATGTCACAAAAAAAATTGTTTTAACTTCTTTTCAACCATTTAAAATATATCAATACCATTCTTGGGCTTCCCTGGTGGCGCAGTGGTTAAGAATCCGCCTACCAATGCAGGAGACATGGGTTCGAGCCCTGGTCTGGGAAGATCCCACATGCCACGGGAGCAGCTAAGCCCGTGTGCCACAACTACTGAGCACGTGTGCCTAGAGCCCATGCTCCACAACAAGAGAAGCCACTGCACTGAGAAGCCCGCGCACCTCAACAAAGAGCAGCCCCCGCTCGCCGCAACTAGAGAAAAGCCCACGTACAGCAACGAAGACCCAATGCAGCCAAAAATAAATAAATAAAAGAGCCACACCTATTTCAAAAATAAAATAAAATATATCAATACCATTCTTCTTTTAAAAAATTTATTTATTGTTGGCTGCCATTGGGTCTTCGTTGTGGCACGCAGGCTTTCTCTAGTTGTTGTGAGCAGGGGCTACTCTTCGTTGCGGTGTGCTTCTCTCATCGCGGTGGCTTCTCTTGTTGCGGAGCACGGGCTCTAGGCGCACGCGCTTCAGTAGTTGTGGCTCGCAGGCACTAGAGCACAGGCTCAGTAGTTGTGGCGCACGGGCTTAGTTGCTCCGCAGCGTGTGGGATCTTCCCAGACCAGGGCTCGAACCCGTGTCCCCTGCATTGGCAGGCGGATTCTTAACCATTGAACCACCAGGGAAGTCTCTGAATACAATTCTTAATCAGCAGGCTGAATAAAAACAGCCATATTTGGCCCAGGAGCTGTAATTTGTTGATTCCCTACTCTAGCTTAATTGTTCCTGCAGTTGTTCATTTTTGGTCTCCTCAGGAGACCCTGTGTATTCGTTCGATGCTGTGTCTATAGCTCAATAGACAAATCTCTTAAACAAACAGACAACTGGCAATTGTCCAATTGGCTCCATTGGCAATGGCTGCTTGGTGAACTGTGTTAAGAAGGATTCTGAGGCTCTATCCAGGTAAAGGGTGGCAAGATTGATTGAGGATGTCTGGCCCAGGGGTTGGAGGGGGTGCTGGCGGCTGATCTGCCTCATGTTTGGCATGGTTGTTCTAACTCTTTCCTCCAAACAGCATCATTAGCAGCCCCCTTATCAAGCTGCCTCAACCCAAGGCTGGGAAAGGGTTATGAAATGATTCACCAATGAGGTTGCTATGGGACCTGGTTTCTCACCTGCAATTTCAAACTCGTCAGGCATCTCAGCAGTCAGCTTCTGCATAGCAATGTCAGCCACAGGTCCCAGGATCACCACCGGGCGCTTGAAACTGGCTGCGGGGCAGAGAATCAATGACAAGAATCAGGATCCCATGCAGGGCAAAGGCTGCTAGCCTCTTGTGCGACTGCCTCTCCACTTTCTCAATAGTAGATCTAGCCAGGCCCATAGCTGCCCGGCTAAAGACTACAACTCCCAGCCTCCCTTGAAGCTAAGGATGGCCATGTGACTACATCCCGGCCAATGGGATGCAAGCAGAATGATGTGGGAAATCTGGGTTGTATCCTTCAAGGGAAGGTGTGAGACCTCTTGGCCTTCTTATACTGAGACTGTTACTTGAAAAGGAAACTTCTTGTTTATACAGTTTGGGGTCTGTCAGAGCAGCTGAACCCAGCTAACTCAGTGATTGGCAACCACCATTACAACCCTCAGGCCACATCCGGTTCACTGCCTGTTTTTGTAAATAAAGTTTTATTGGCACAAAGCCACATCCAGCATGTCCCCTCTCTCCTGCCTTCCTGCAGAGTTGAGTCATTTGGACAGAAACCATCTGGCCTGGAAAGCCTAAAATACTGTCTGGTCCCTTGCAGGAAGAGCTTGTTTGACCCCTGGCCTCACCAATACTCCCTTTTACCAGTGAGGAAGTGGGTGCAGAAGGCATCTTGGCCGGAGAAAAGCGGGTAAGCAGACCGCTCTTTATACCTGACCCTTTTCTCTTTTTCTCCTCTCCTTCCAGGCCTCTGTCTTGCTCTTAAAAACTAGATACGTTCAGGGGCTTCCCTGGTGGCGCAGTGGTTGCGCGTCCCCCTGCCGATGCAGGGGAACCGGGTTCGCGCCTCCGTCTGGGAGGATCCCACATGCCGCGGAGCGGCTGGGCCCGTGAGCCATGGCCGCTGAGCCTGCGCGTCCGGAGCCTGTGCTCCGCAACGGGAGAGGCCACAGCAGAGGGAGGCCCGCATACCAAAAAAAAAAAACAAAAAACAAACAAAAAAAAAACTAGATACGTTCAGATTTCTAAACTTTCGTTGGCTGGGGGTAGAAATTAAGTACGTAGCCTTTTATGTTTGAGTCTTTTTCGTCTGGACGACGGACCAGCAGCTGGAAAGCAGCTCAGCCATTTCCCGTCCTGGGTCACCTGCTATTCCCACCCTCCCGCCGTTTTCTTTAAAAAGCCTCAGCACCTGGTTTTAATCCTTCTGCCTTGAGGCTGTGGGCAAGAGCTCAATCTCTTCCCTTCCTGAAATCTGAATGAGGTGTATTTTTACCCCTGGTTCTCGGGTAGGGAAAGGATCTATGTGCTGGTTTTGTGCGTGTGTATTTTCATCCTAAAGTAACCAAAAGGGGGTATTTTGGGTGGAAGGAGAGAGGTAAGGATTGTGGCTTCTGAACACTCTTACTTGAGGCCCCCCCTCGGCCCCTCCCACCCTGGCCCACCTTCTCGCAGCACCACGCGTTCATATGGCGGGTAATGACCCTGTCTGGTCAGAGCCGACAGATCCTCGCGGCTCCGATGGGTGGTCTTCTTGGCTCCCCGACGAAGACCCCGCAGCCGCCAGAACTCGGCCCGTGTACTGGAGCCCGCTGAGGCTCCAGGCCCGACCCCCACGGCCCGCTGGGCAGCCTCCAGACTGGCCAGCTGCTCCGCCCTGGAGAGAAGAGAGGAGATGAGTGAGCACTGGGGTCCAGGATCACAGCCCCAAAGATGTCCAAGGCCTAATCCCGGGAACTGTGAATATGTCACCTCTCACGGCAAAGGGGACTTTGCAGGTGGGGTTAAGTTAAGGTCCCTGAGATGGGGGTGACCCTGGATTCCCCGGGGGGGGGCCTAGTGTCATCACAGGGTCCTTATAAGAGGGAGGCGGGAGGGTCAGAGGCAGAGAGAGACGGGAGATGCTGCACTGCTGGCTGTGAGGATGCAGGAGGGGCCGCGAGCCAGGGATGCGGCGCCTCTAGAAGCTGGAAAAGGCGGGAACGATGCTCCCCTGGAGCCTCCGGAAGGACCAGCCCTGCCCACGCCTGGATTTAGCCCCATCAGACTCATTTCTGACCTCCGGAACATGAGAGGATAAAAGTGTGTTGCTCAAAGCCCCTAGGTTTGTGGTAATTTGTTACAGCACCTGTAGGAAACTCATACAAGCACTGACGGGTCAGCCCTGAGCCTTCTGAGCTCCCCAGAGTGAATCACCAAGGATGCTAAGTAGTGATGCTGTGCCCTGTTGCAGTGGGCGGTCCCCACCTGCTCTGGTTGGGGATGATGCCCCGCTCTTTCTCCCGGAGGTCACGCCCCATGCGCACCGCCAGCCAGTGGCCTCCGCGGGCATGGCTCTGCCCAGGCCCGGGGTACAGCGTGTCCAGCACGTGGAAGACGTCTCCGCGGGTGAAGCCCAGGCCGGACGGCGGGCTGGGCTCCATCTCAAAGTGCATGCGGACGTAGAAAGAGTCGCCCACGCGGGACTGCACCATCTTCTGGAAGACTGTGGACAGGGAGGCTCCGTGAGCTAGCAGGGCCACCGCCCAGACCCGACCCCTCCCCGGGGCCTGGCCGTGGGTCCCAGCTGCACTGTCACATACACACACGCTCTCACACACTCACACACATACACTCACACACACTCACTGTCCTGCTTCCGCTGCGTCACCAGCTCCACCTCCTCGCCCGGGGGCAGCTCCAGCAGGAACCGCACAGCCTCCTCCCGGGTCAGGTTCTGGAATGGAGTATCATTCACCTGCCGGGAAGTGGGTGCAGGGGTGGGACAAGGGCACAAGATCGCAGCTCTTCCTCCAGACAAAGCCCTCCACCCAACTCCTTCCAGAGCTGCTGTCAAGAGCCCCAGAGATTGGGGGATGGCTTTCCGAAAGGGGCACTGCCCTGTGGCAGCCTGGGCATCTCACACACACACACACACACACACACACACGTGAAGGTCTGGCCCAGAAACCAGGATACAGGGAATGCAATCAGTACAGGCATAACCGAGGCTCTGTGGGTTGTCAACAGCAAGACATGGGAACGAGGGGTCACAGCTGTGACAGGGCCAGGAGACTGGGGAGAATTTTGTGATACTTGAAAGAGTCAAGACACACATGCGGTCGTGACAGGGACACAATATACGGATCCGGACAGCAGGTCACAGACACTGATGATCATGGAGGTAAAGACATGCCACGAAGGCGCGACCCGGATAAGGCCACGACCCGGACACGGGAGACGGGAGGTGGCACAGAAAGGGACTGTGGATGGAGGCAGGCGTCAAGGATGCGGCCCGGGCAACATGGTCAGGACACGGTCAACTCAGTGACACAAACGGAGACTGTGACATCGATAACGAGGCGGTGACCTGGGAAAGGTCGTGAGCTGGACATCGAGGTCATGACGTTGACAACAAGGGTGTGACCTGCACAAGGTCATGACCCAATCATGAAGGTCATGCCCCAGGCTGGGAAGCCTTAAAATGTTTGAAGGTCTCTGGGGGTCTTGCCAGTCCCCAGGGGGTCCCCGGGGGAGGACACACAAGCAGTAACAGACTCGGGTACCACCCAGCAGGCCCACCACCAGCCTCCCCCGCTCACCTGCAGAATCTCATCTCCCTCCTGGATGCCCTGCCCGTCAGCCGGGCTGCCCGCCTGCACCCCGGACACGAAGATGCCCACGTCATTGCCTCCGGCCAGCCGCAGCCCAATGTTTGCGCCCTTGAGGAAGCGGACCACTCGCGAGGCGGGGCTGTACCTGGGCGGTGAGGCAGAGAGGGCTTCAGGCCCTGGATGGGAGAGCCCCACCCCCATGCCGGTGCGAGAAGGCAGGTGATGGGAACCCGGAGGCAGCCCCGGGTGTGCGAGTCCTCAGCTGGGGGGCTCTGTCCTGGGGCACATACCCCTGGTCCTCCACGCTCTGACCGCTGGGCACGCTGTGCACGTCACAGCTCCTTTGCCTCGGGGAGTCTGAAAGGGAACAGCCAGTTTTTCCCGAGCACACGGACTGGTCCAGCCGCCAAACCTTTGCAGGGGGGTGTCCCTGCCCCTTGGAATGCAGCCCCCAGCCCCCCGCCTCTTCCCAGGGAACTGTCCCTGGCCTCTTAGGTCCGTGCCAGCCTTCCCTGCTCTGCTCGGTACAGCCTCATTGGCTGCGATCAGAAAAATCAGAGGAGGGGTGCTCAGAGTCACCGCCCTCTGCTCACCTGCTTCTGACGCAGTCCTAGAGTCCACTGAACTCTCTTGCCGAAGCTGGGGGCTCTCCCTGGTGGGGAACAGGTTTGGGGTGAGGTGGGGGTGGGGGGATGTTGAGCAGCAATTTTTAGAAGAATTTTAGTTCCTCGGCACTCGGGTTCTAATCCTGGTCCCGCCCCTCTGCAGCTGTGTGACCTCCGGCCCTCTGCTTCCCCTCTCTGAGCCCCAGTTTCCTCCTCCGAGCCCTGGGATGGCTGAGTCGAGTCAAGGCCTCAAAATGAGGTGAGCCTGTGACAAACAGTCATGTTTATTGTTTTAATATTAGTGAAAAGTTATAGAAGGTGCTCTTGACCCAATGTCGGTGTCCCCCCAGATTCATATGCTGAAGTCCTAACCCCCAGTGGGATGGTCTTAGGAGGCGGGCCTTTGGAAGTGACCAGGTTTAAATGAGGTCATGAGGGTGGGGCCCCCATGATGGGATTAGTGTCCTTATAAAAGATACCAGAGATCACTCTCTCCACCGTGGGAGCACACAGCAGGAAGGCGGCCGTCCATGGGCCAGGAAGAGGCCTTCACCAGCAACCGGCCATGCCAGCACCCTGGCCATGGACTTCCGGCCTCCTGCCTATGGTATTTTGCTAACAGCCTGAGCAGACTAACACAGAGTTAAACCACAGGACGGAAGGAAAGTTCCCTGCAAAATCAACCCACTGTTAGCACAGAAGAGTTACTTTCCAGATCTTTCAGATGCTTTCAAAGAAACGGTGAGGAAATATATACTTCTGAAAGAAAATCAAGATCAGGCCATATGTTAGCATTTCCGACATACAGCCTGTGAACCCCCAGTGCTGAGTGACTGGGGGTGGGGAAAGACACTTGAGAATGATGTACCCCCAGCCCAGGTCTCGCGGGGCAGGTTCAAAGAGTACAGGGTCTGCATCGGAGAAACACATCAAGCTACTTGGAGCCGTCTGTCCACAGATCCTTCTGTGTGCCCATGGAGTCCCCGGGAAGATCACACAAGAGTCCCCCAAACCCTTTGAGATGCCGCCCTGTGTCATTCTGCAATCCGGTTCATTCACCATACACAATGCCAAGTGCATTTTCCCAAGGCCTTTTCAGTATACCCTTGGAGACATCCTGTTTCGTGGCTGTCTAATATTCCCAAGCAAGAATTATATTATAACAATCATAATAAAGAGCATTCACTACGGGCCAAGCACACACACACCATCTCCTTGTGTCACCGCTAGTTAGTGCCCTAATTAGTGGTGGAGTAAGATCTGGGGCCTTGGCGTGGGCCCTCCTCTGGCCTCTAAAATGGACCGCAATGACCCCCACCTCCTGGTCTTCCTGCCAACAGCCATGCGAGGGAGCTTAGAAGGGGATCGTTCACTCCCAAAAGCCCACAGCCCTAGACCACGTCTTGACTGTAACATCATGAGACCATGAACCAGAACCACCCAGCTAAGCGGTCCCCAATTCCTGACTCTCAGCAACAGTGAGGTAATACATGTTTACCATTGTTTCAAGTGGCCAGGTTTGGGGGTCATTTGTTATGAGGCTGTAGATAACAGATACAACCCCCTGCTTCACAGGGGACTGCAGGCTTAAGTGAGGTGCCTGTTACCTAATCCCCAAGTGTTGTGCAGTCATGTTTTTTAAGGCATTGAATTGTGTACCCTCAAACTTCATCTGTTGTGGTCCTAACCCCCAGGATCTCAGAATGGGACCTCATTTGGGAACAGGGTCATCACGATGTGATTAGTGAACTTGAGGTCATACTGGGGTGGGGGTGGGGTGGCTAATCCAGTCTGACTGGTGTCCTTATAAAAAGGGGACAACTGGGCACAGAGACACATACACGGGGGAAGATGACATGAAGACACACAGCGGGGAGATGGCCACCTGGAAGCCTAGGAATGCCGGAGGCTACCAGAAGCTAGGAGAAAGGCCTGGAACAGATTTTCCCCTAAGAGCCTTGAGAGGCAGCGTGGCCCTGACACCGTGACTTGGGTCTTCAGTCTCCAGGACTTTGAGACCATAAATTTCTGTGGTTCTAAGCCGACCAGTTTGTGGCACTTTGTTACTGCAGCCCCAGGAGACTAACAAAGTAACTGCCACTCTGTCCCTTTTATAAACATCATCATAACGAATAACATCATCGTCATAATCCTCTAATCCCTGCACACAGCTGTGGCTATTTCGCCCCCAAGAGAACTCTCTAAAAGCCTTGCTCGGTGACAGGGCTTAGGCATTTTGAAGTCTTCTAGGGCTTGTTGTAAAATTCTGTTTTCCCTTCTGCTTTAAGTCCGCCCATATCTGCTTCTCCCAGGACCAAGAACCCTGAGCCACAATAAGGAGGCAAGAAGGACTGTGTGTGGAAGGAGAGGCCTCTTCCAGGCAGGCCGCCATGACTGCACCCTCAAGCCTACCCCATGTTGGAAAAGATAGGCCCATGTTCCCATCCCACTTGGCCATTCTAGCCGATGAGGATACATACATGGGGGAGTTGGTTCGGCTGGCGTCCGGACTCCGCTGCCCATGCTGGGGTGGCGGTGGTACATGGGATGGTGGCGCCTGAGACGGTTCTGACCCGAGGTCTGAGATGTCTGCAGGGGAAAGCGTGTCTCAGCCACGGGTATGCCTTCCAGGCTGCCATTTCACAGAGGGGCACATCAGACCCCTCTAAGCAAAGGGGCCCAGACCAGAGAAAGGCTCAGCTGAGGGCCTCCAGCCCTAACTTGCTGTGTGGCTTTGGGCAAGTTTCTGTCCCTCTCTGAGCCTCTCAGGGCCAGGCTTCCCAACTCCTGCTTGGCCCTGCCTGGCACAGCCTGCCTCCCTGGCCCTCCATTTGAGCCTCCCAGGGCCGGCCTCTTGGCCCCTCACCCTCCAGAAGGGAGCTGTCGCTGTCACTGACGGCCGGAGGGATATTCACCAGGAACTGGCCTCGGTCCCTGAGCACGAGCAGAGTCAGTTTCCCTTCTGACTTCTCGATCAGTTGCCGTGTGTCACTCAGTGACAGATTCTCACTGGACACCCCGTTGATCTAAAAGGGATCAGGAAGGAGGAAGCAAGTTCATGAGAGATAGGGGATACTAGAAACAGATACCTTGGTGAGGGGGACTAGAAACACACAACCCTCAGGGGTTACTAAAAACAGACAGTCTCAACAGAAAATGATAGAATTGCATTCCTGCTGTGAGAGGAGACTATGCCAATAACTGACCTCCAGAAGAATTCTAGAAACACAGTTCTCTAAGAGGGGTTGGTGGGGGGCGCTAGGGAAAAATTAAACATGCATTGACTCTCATTTCCCCAGAGGGGGAAATTTCTCAGGAGACACTGGGAACAGATATTAGAAACAACTCTAATTGGGGGAGAGGGAGTAAATACTTAGATACTAGAAACAGACAATCTCTAGGAGGTACTGGAAACAGACATCTAGAAGTGGATTAGAAACATACAATTCCTAGGAGGGATCTAGTGTCATCTCCGCTCACCGGGAATACATTGCTAACATTTTCTCTTGGGAATGTCTGTTTTCGGTAACCCTTCTAGCCCCCAGCCCCACCTCCAAGCTCTGTTTCAGCTGTCAGCCCCAAACTACTAGAAACAGACAATTCCTCAGGGTCACTAGAAACAGATAACTCTGAGGAAACTCTAGAAACAATCAACCAGAAATGATTTGGATATCAAACACTAGGAATCACTAGAAACAGATTTTCAGGGGAGGAGTCTAGAAGGAAACCAAGCTCTTAAGGCAGAGCTGCTCCTCAAAGTTTGGTCTCTGGACCATTAGCATCCAGGGACCTAAGGCAGGCCCATGAATCAGTGCTGTAGCCAGCAGGTCATGTGATTCTGGGGATACTAGAAACAGACAACCCAACGGGGGTGCTAGAAACCAACATTTGGCAATGGATTTGCAGCAGATTGGGGGAAGGGGGGAAAATCCTGCATAGCCATCTCCAACCTTTGTGAAACAGGCCACAATGCAGGAGGCAAGTGGTTCAGAACCAGCTTTGTTGACCGTGCCATAGGCCTCAGTAACACGGTTACCCTCTGGGCCCGGTCTCCCTGCCCCCTGACAGGAAGCCTGGGCTCACCTGTAGGATGAGGTCTCCTTCCTGGAGCCTGCTGTTCCGGGCAGCCAGGCCCGATTCTGTGATGTGCTTGATGAAGATCTGACTGCCCAGTTTGACCCCGAAATCTGTTGGGGGGAAGAGGAGGGAAACTGAGGCAGGGCCTGGGTTCTGGGCTGCCAGGGGCTCTCGGACCTCAGCCTTCTCGCCTGCCCTCAACCATCCCACCTTCCAGGCTGCTGTCGTGCAGGGAGGGGGCAGGCTTCAGCCTGCTGCCCCTTTCCAGCGGGCACGCTCCCCCTGCAGGTGCCTGTCGGCGGGTGACAAAGCAGACCTGGTCCCCTGTAGTTGGGGGAGGTGGAACACACGAGCACCCGGTGATGCTGTGCACTGGGAAGAGAGAAAGCTGGGGGGCTTCCCTGGTGGCGCAGCGGTTGAGAATCCACCTGCCAATGCAGGGGACACGGGTTCGAACCCTGGTCCGGGAAGATCCCACATGCCACGGAGCAGCTAAGCCCGCGAGCCACAACTACTGAAGCCCACGCGCCTAGAGCCTGCGCTCCGCAACAAGAGAAGCCACCGCAATGAGAAGCCTGCGCACCGCACTGAAGAGTAGCCCCTGCTCGCCGCAACTAGAGAAAGCCCACGTGCAGCAACGAAGACCCAACGCAGCCAAAAATAAATAAATACATTTTAAAATAAATAAATAAATAAATAATTTTAAAAATAAAAAGTATTAAGAGGAAAAAAGAGAGAGAGAGAGTAAGCCAGGAGGTGGGGAGAGTTGCTGTGGAGGGGCAGTTTGGGGCGAGGTCGTCGGGGAACGGCTTTTCTGAGGGGGTGATGTCTGAGCCAGGTCTTGGATGAAGCAAGGGAGCAAACCCTGCAGGGGTCTTGGGACGGTCATTTCAGGTGGTGGGAACAGCCCGTGCAAAGGCCCTGGGGCAGGGATTCTGATATCATCGCGCAGCAGTCAGCAGCAGGCACCTGAGAAGGAGCAGAGCCCAGGTTGTCCCTTCCCAACACCCTGATGACATCACCAAAGCGGCTTAGGGGTCACAACCCCAATACTCAGTGACATCATGATGAGCGTTTTCAGGATTATTAAAATTACAATGTGGGGTAGATCTCCCAGTGCCATTTGTCACATCATGACCAGAATTCCAAGGTCACAATACTGCCATTGACTCAAGACAGGAATGAGAGATCACGTCCCTACTGTTCTATACCTACTAATCCCTCGACAGTCTACTGATGTCATGATGTGTGAGTTTCCTGTTGCTGTACCAAACTGCCACAAACTTAGTGGCTATAATACAACACGAATTTATCGAATAGTCTGAAATGGGTCTCACGGGGCTAAATGCAGGCGTGGGCAGGGCTGGTCCCTCCGGAGGCTCCAGGGCAGCCTCGGTTCCCGCCTTTTCCAGCTTCTAGAGGCGCCGCATCCCTGGCTCGCGGCCCCTCCTCCATCCTCACAGCCAGCAGCGCAGCATCTGCCGTCTCTCTCTGCCTCTGACCCTCCCGCCTCCCTCTTATAAGGACCCTGTGATGATGCTGGGGCCCCCGGGGAATCCAGGGTCACCCCCATCTCAGGGGCCTTAACTTAACCCCACCTGCAAAGTCCCCTCTGCCCTATGAGGTGACACATCCACAGGTCCTGGGACCAGGATCCAGGATGTGGGTATCTTTGGAGGCCGTTATTCTGCTGACCACACACCACATGTGATCAGATTTGGGGGCAGCAGTGCTGCCTGTTCCCGGGGATGCCAAGCCCCACTGCCGACAACGTGGCCCCCACGCTCACCGTCGCTGTCTCTCCTCCGCACCAGCACGGACTTCATGGGCCGCATCTGCACGTCCTGCCGCGGCAGCCGCTTGAAGCCAGACACTAGGGCCAGCCCGTTGGCCTCGGAGCCGCCGCCCGGGCTCCTGCGCCCATGGCTGCCGGCCTGGCTCCGGCGACCTGTCCTTGGCCGGCGGGAGCGCTCGCCCCAGGAGTGGCCAGAGCCGCTGGACGTGTCACCCTCGTAGCCCTGGCCGTGGTCAGCCTCGTCCAGCCGCCGCGGCCCATCTTCCTCGTCCGAGTCCTGGTGTCCCACGCCAGAGGTGGCCTTGGTGGCGGGTAGCTGGACTTTCCGGGGACGCTTGACTGTCTGTTAGGGCAGGCAGAGATGGTCGGGGTGGCAGGGGGCAGCTCAAGGCTTTGCCCCATCCCATGGGGGACCCCGGGGGACTCTGGTCCCTCTGGGCCTTAACATCCAAGCTGTGAATGGCGACAAGATTCCACTTGCTTGGGGAAGCTTATACTCATACTGCCCAGGGGCAGCAGGACCAGGAGGACTGGGGTTCAGCCAGGGGCAGAAGTGCCACCTGAGCCAGGGGCTGCCTCTCCCACCGAGACCCCACTCACAATGTTGGCCACTTTTGTGCAGGTCTTGAGTATCTGAATGGCGAAGGTGGAGGTGACACTCTCCATGGAGACCCCATTCACCATGACGATGTGGTCCCCTGTCCTGAGGGAGGAGACCAGGTCTCAGGGAGGAGACATCACCCAGGAGCCCCTCTCCCCAGGCCTGCCCTGAGGGCCCCTGGCAGGTACCCCCACGTGTACAAAGCCTGGTTCTGATTCACTGGTGTCCCCAGACTCATGAAGACATTTATTCTTCTGGGCCTCAGTTTCCTCATCTGTAAAATGGGGCTGATCGCAGAACCCACATAATAGTGAAATGCAACCATAGAACACAAGCTGCAATTACACCTGGTGTCCCTGTACCCCCTCACTTCTTTCTCTCGGGCCCCCTCTTCCTGCTTTTCTCCCCTTCTCTCCCTGTCCATTTCATACTCTCTCTCTCTGAAGCTGGTCGCTGATTCTGAGCTGAGCCATATCACCCGTCAGCCTCTTGGGTCCCAGAACCATTTTCCCTACATAACTCCCAGGAGCCTCCTACCCCCAAGGGCTCAGGACACTGGGTCTCTCTCCCTCCAGCCAAAAAGGTTTCCAGGATATTCGCTCCAGGAGCATCCTGGGGCCACTATGACCCCCAGAACTCATCAGAGGACCAGTGCCTTGAGGAGAGTGGGGGCTAGTCACTGACTGTCCTGCTGCCAGCCCCAAGCCATGTACTGACAGAGCTGGAAGGCGCCAGGCACTTTCCAGCCTCCGGGTTTTGGCCCACACCGTTCCCTCCTCTTGATGTGTCCCCCCACCCCCACCCCCCGCCGGAACCTGGCTGCCTTGACACTCACTGTAGCCGGCCCTCAGCTGGTCCTCCGGGCACCACATCGGACACAACCACTGATCCACTGGGCCGGTCTCGGCCACCAGATATTGCAATGCCGAAGCCTCGGCGGGGGTCCTGAGGGGTGATGAGAGACAGAACGTGATTTTGCTTCTCACTGGGACAAAGGCTGTCCTGCAGGAACCAACCCACCATTCCCGTCAGCACCCACGCAGAGAGAGGGAGGCCCCACCTTGCTGATCGTGGCTGTGTGCTGTTCCCAGATGGTCAGCTCCTCCATGTCCAGCACCTGGTGGGAGGTGACAGGGAAGGTGGACATGAGGTCTATCAGAGCAATCAGGGGTCCCCATACCTGGGTGTGGAGCCTGGCTCTGAGACTCCCATGGCCAAAGTCTGTGAGTTAGTTGCTACCACTCTTGAGATCTCAGTTTTCTTATCTGCAAAATGGACTTAAATCAGTGGTTTTCAATCCAGGACCATTCTACCCCCTCCCCCAGAGGGCACTGGGTGGTATCTGGGTACATCTGTGGTTGTCATGACTGGGGGGTGCTCCTGGCATCGAGGGGGTGGGGGCCAGGGATGCTGCTCAAACCCCTACATGTAGTGCACAGTCAGACCCCACCACAAGCAGTGATCCATCTCCAAATGTTAATAGTACCATACTGTGGTGGGAGCAGAGGAAATGTTAGTCCTTGTCACTGTCCCTCTGGAAGGTCTGTCTCAGTCCCTGTGGTGGTGGTGGGGGGGATCTAGCAAGGCCTGCAGACACAAGGGTCTCACTCTGCTCCAGACACTCAGGGCTCCTCGATGTTCCTCCCACACACCAAGCCCGGTCCTGCCCCAGGACCTTTGCACGAGCCATCTCCTCTGCCTGGATCTCTCTTCCCCCAGATCTGCACCTGGCCCGCTCCCTCACCTCCTTCTCCCAACCACCCTGTCTGGAACTGGAACGCTTGCCATCCCACAAGAGACCAGTTTATCCTCCTTTCCCTGATTCCTCGTTCACAGAACTCGTGATCCCTTGACACTCTCTAGATTTTTAAAATCTGGTCACTGCCCTTCTCCCTCTAGAATATTGGCTTCAGAGGTCAGAGATTTTTATCTGCCTCATTCAAAGCTGAGCCTGAGTGCCTGGATCATAGGAGAGATTCCAACTATCTAAGGAATGAATGAATGAATGAATGAATGAAGTGCTTCCTTTGCGCCAAGCACTTCACAGGTAAGATCTCATTTAATCTGCTCACTAAGGGGCATTCTATTATCCCCCGTCACAGAAGAGGAAAGCCAGGCACAGCGAGGGGAAGTCACTTGCCAAGACAACAGAGCAGTTGGAGGGTGGGGCTGGAGGGTGGGGCTGCAGGGCGTGGATTCTGTTATTTTCAAGCCCAGGGTATAGATGAGATCACAGGCTCTGGGAGTAGAGGTCACTCAGCCGGGATATGCTGGCAGAAGGGGGGATGTGGAGCCCTCCGGGGAAGCCAGCCCCCACCCATCCCTTACCTTCTGCGGGGCTGTCCCACTACCCCGGGGGGCCTTGTAGAAATGACGCTCCTTCCCCAGCCTGGTTGCCCAGCCCAGCACTTCGAGGGCGGGGGATTCCCTGTGAGCCCTCCGTTGGTGTGATGTGTTCCGGTGCCTTTTCTTAGAGGTTCCCGGGAGAGCAGCATTCCAGGCTCCCCCGAGGTAGGTAGGGGGCGGAGAAGAGGGAAACAAAGCCAAGGGCAGGGCCTCACGGACACTCCTGGGAGCCAGGTCTGCTCTCTCAACTGAGCCTCAAATCCTGCAGTCTGCCCTTTCCTGGCTGTGGTGTTGCCTCTCCCAGCCTCTTCTTCCCCATCTGTGAAATTGGTACCTCCCTCACCCCCGCCGCCCCGTCTTTCAGCGCTGAGGTGTGGGAAGCGGGCATGGAGTCATGCACAAACAGCAGAAGGAGCCTCTAGGAGAGATGACAGTGTTGTTGTGAGCAGTAATAATAATGACCTTCTTCCTCTGCATAATAGTACTAAGCAACACTATTCCGTGCGCTGCCAGAGAGCGCATTGCACGTATCCATTCATTTACTCCTGAGTGACCTCAGAAAGTGGCACTTCTCCTATTCCTGCCTTCCAGGGGAGGAAAAGGAAGCCCAGAGAGGTTCAGTAACTTGCTGGAGCTCACACAGCGCTCTGCAAACCTTGGCAGCCCGTCCCATACCTTTAATCTTTTTTTTTTTTTTTTTTTGTGGTACGCGGGCCTCCCACTGTTGTGGCCTCTCCCGTTGCGGAGCACAGGCTCCGGACGCGCAGGCTCAGCGGCCACGGCTCACGGGCCCAGTCGCTCCGCGGCATATGGGATCCTCCCGGACCGGGGCACGAACCCGCATCCCCTGCATCGGCAGGCGGATTCTCAACCACTGCGCCACCAGGGAAGCCCCCATACCTTTAATCTTAACCACCGGGCTACGGGCTACAGTATCCTTCTGCTTTTTTTTTTTTTTTTTTTTTTTTCTTTCTGAACTTATTTTTCAGAACAGAATCTTTTCACTTGCTTTGATTTTATGCTTAGTGTCATTAAACGGCCTCCCAGCATTTTGATTTCCTGGCCTTATTTTAAGAAACAGCCCACAGGGAGTCAGGGCCCCTAAGGGGGCAGGCGCAGGTGGCTGGGGCTTGTCCCAACTTGTGTAGGTTTGCCTCCATGGATACTGCAGGACTCTCCATGACCCATGGGGTCACGCCTAACGCCACATCCCACCTCAACTTAGTTCACCTCCAAACATTTCCCTGGCAGTCCCCTGTGCCTGGTTACCCTCCCAGGATGCACACAGCTGCCCCGGACACTCAGGTCTCAGCTCAAATGCAGCCTCCCCAGGGGACCCTACTAGACTAGCCAATCTTCCCTGGCACCCTACCACCCTCCCTACTTAATTTATGAGGTTTTATTCATGACATCCAAAACCATCTTAAATTATCCTGTTTAATCATCAATTAATAAGTTTCTGGTCTTTCCTCTTGGGCTGTGAAGGCTGGGCAGGGCTGTCTCTCTGGGTACGCTGGTGATGGGCCCTCCAATCAGCACCTTTCCAGGCTTTTGCACATGCTGTGCTCCCTGGCAAACTCTTATTCATCCTTCACAGCCCTAGTACCACTGTCTCTTCCTCCAGGAAATGAGTCCTAAAGGCCCCCCGCCCCCCCCCCCACATTTTACGTCCCTGATTACTGGAGCCTGGGATGTTCCAGTCCACCTGTCTCCCCTACATCCCTCTAGTCAGCGGATTCCTAGTGGGCAGGGCTGGGGGCCCTGGGACCCCAGCATTGTCCCCACAAGACCAGGAACGCGGTAGTTTGAGGAATGCGTGAGTGGTGGAATAAAAGGCTGATTCCGCCAGGAACTCAACCAGGTACGTCCTGAGTTCCTAGCCTCCTCAGCCCCGCCCCCGTCAAGGTGCGCTCCGAGGGGGCGGGGCCCGGGCCTTCGTCCTCGCCCCCTGCCACGCGAGGGACAGAAACACCGGAGAGGAGAAGCCTCCAGAGGGACAGGTCTTACCAAGTCACACCGCCCCTGGCACTTGGCTACCAGGCTGCTGTCCGCTCTCCCCCTCCCCATTCCAACCTCTGGGAACAACGGCGGAGGTAGGGAGGGGGAGGGGAAGGGGGGGGTCACAAATACTCGAGCTGGGGACTGGATTCTGGGAGCGGTTCCTTGCTGCCGGGAAGGAGGCGGCGGGAACCAGAACTGCCCGGCCCTAGAGCCTCGGGCGGTCCGGCCTGGGGCGAGCCACGTAAACAGCCTAGGCCTGTTTACCCCTCTGGGGCCCGACCTGAGACCCAGTGGGGTGGGTGTGACAAAGTCGATTCAAGCTTCAGCCCTGGAGAGCGAAGTTCCCCCCAGATAGAGCCACAGGGATTCCCTCTCGCAGCCCCGGTCGGATTGCTCGGTGCAAAACGGGGCTCTCGACGCCCATGTCTACCAGGTCGCCCAAGTGAACGGCTCTGTATACAGTAGGCACCCAATAAATGGGGATCCCCTCGTCCGCAGCCTCGCCGCATTCGCCAAAGCCGCTCCCGCCCACAAATGAAGTCCCTGCCCACGGTTCCGCCCTTAGTGCTCGAGCTTAACTCCGCTGATCTCCCGGGAAACCGGGCACCTACTACGTGCCAGGCGCTTTGCAACACACTTTTGTCCTGGAATCCTTCCTACGTCCTTCTATAAAGTGACCATCTTCCACTTTATAGATGAGGTTCGGAGACGCATGGATTCACCGGCCCAAAGTTACGCAGAAAAAATGGGATTTGAACCCAGGTCTACCTGCGAAGGCAGACCCAGGACAGAGGAAGCCCCCGGAGGCCGCTTTGGAGGCCAGTGGGCGCGGACGCCTCTGCCCGTGCAGCCTCGGGCTAGCCACCACATTCCTTTGGGCCTCAGTTTCCCCATCTGTTACCTAGGCAGAGGGTGATCTGGGCTCCTGGACCCAGGTCCCAGCCCGGACCCCAGCTCGGTCCCCTCCCCCTCCCGCCCTCGGCGGGCTACTCGCCTGGAATCTCACCGCCATAGTCCACCCGGGGGCCGTCCAGTGCCTCTGCCCCAGGGGGGCCTAGAAACGATTGGCCCCCACCCTGGCGTGAGGGAGGAGGCTGGGGAGGGTCGCGGCGAAGCAGGTGCCCGGCTCTCGCCCTCCTCCAGCCCGCTCCGCCGCCGGGGCTGCACCTGCACCTCTTCCTCCTCCGTGGCCCCTACCGGCCCCGCCCCCGCCCCGACACGCCTTCGGGACGCCTCCGAGGCAGCCTTCGTCCCCTCTTCCCCTCCCAACCCAGGATCCAGGCCCAGTGGTGGTAATTCCAGGCCGGGTTTTCCGCCCAGCTGAGCACTAGCCTGCGGCAGGGCTGGAGACCAGCCAGGCAAGGCTGCAAGGAAGACCCGGCAGGGATTACAGCCGCGTTCGGAACGGAGCCTGCGCTTCGGAAAGTTTAACATCCGCGAAAAACTCTACATGTTGAAATTCAGTAGGGAGACCTGTTGGATTAGGAGCTAGTCAAGGGTCAGAGACCTCAGGAGCATAGGGCTGGTCTTTCTCGGGTCACCTCCATCTTCGGGAGGTTTACCCTATTTTAGAGAGAGAAAACGGAGGCCCAGGGAGGCCAGGGGCATGGACTCTCTGAAGGCGCACAGCGGCCGCCTCTGGGCCTGCCCCGAATCCAGTGGTACCCGCCCGTCTTCACACCTAGCACCTGGCTGGGTCCCCAGCTGGGGAGGGCGGGGCGGCGAGGGCGGAGGAAATTCTTTAGGCTCCTCTGAGTTAAGGTCAGGCTTCCTTCTCCTCACCCAGCCTCACCCTCAGGAGCCCGGTCTAGGAACTACAGGACGAGAGCAGGAAACCCTCTACCTGGGGGTGAGGGAGGGAGGAAGTCACCTGGATGGGTGGAGCCACCATCGGCCCCACCCACACATTCCTTTGTGCTT
Organism: Physeter macrocephalus; assembly: GCF_002837175.3. NCBI lineage: Eukaryota > Metazoa > Chordata > Mammalia > Artiodactyla > Physeteridae > Physeter > Physeter macrocephalus. Next base: position 27,286 of record NW_021145834.1, on the reverse strand, counting down.
AAAAAAAAAATAGACCCTGAGGCCCAGTTGTTCCTGTGCCCCATCTCAGGCCAAGGTTGAAGGGGCAAATCTGGGCATAGACGCCCCTTCCCAGCCTCATCCAGTCAAGACTGGGCAGAGAGGAACTCCAGACTGTGGGAAGGGGGCAGGCAGAGGGGAAAATGGGGGATCAGGGAAGTGTTCCTGGAGGAGGGGGTATTGCCACTAGGGTTTTTAGGGTTGGATAAGAGTTTGCCAAGTGTACAAGGCAGAGAATATAATCAAAATCTTTGAGGCCCCCAAAGTTGATATCTCACCCCTCCGCATTGCAGTTATCCCCCAAAACCTAGTCTGGAGACCCCAGTTAGCCAGAATCAACCCCTCAAGGGTCCCCAAATGCCCCCAAGGCAATAAACATTTGCAGAAGCCCCCTTCTAAGGACCTGCTTGGAACCTCACGGCTAAAGGGGAAAGCTCAGACTTTCCCGACATGACCTTGGGTCACCAGCAGGTGGCACCCAACATGATTTTAGGTAGAAAAAAGTCAAATATTTTCTAAATAGATGTGTATTTGCTTTAATGACTCATAGGACAAAACATAAATAAGTTCCCCACTGCCACGTGCATGCAGGGGTTCGTGGCTGAGAATACTGGGGAGGACTGGGGAGGAGTTACTGATTGGATGTAGGTCTGGCAAAATCAGACAAGTAAGCTGGCTCATGCTTATTGAGTGTTTGCTTTGCTCCAGCCACAGTTACACAGATATCCACGTGACCATGTTGCAGCTGAGAAAACTGAGGCCAGATGGGTCGAGTGGCAAGCCCAACTAGAAGAGCTGGATTTGGCCCTGGATTTGGCTCTGTTCGACCCCACACCGCTCAGTCTATACCAGTGCTTCTCACTGTAGGGTAATTTACCCCCCATCTCCCAGCCTGACACCCCAGGGGATGGATGGGCCCCAAAAGCCAATAGTGCTGAGGTAGAGAAACCCCACTTTAAACCCCTCTAAGAAGGGGGGCAACCACCACAAGACACATGGTCTTCCTTCAGCCACCTCACATATTCATGCCCTGCTCAAGAACACTCACTGGGACTTCCCTGGTGGTGCAGTGGTTAAGAATCCTCCTGCTAATGCAGGGGACATGGGTTTGATCCCTGGACCAGGAAGATCCCACATGCTTCGGAGCAACTAAGCCCGAGTGCCACAACTACTGAGCTTGAGCTCTAGAGCCAGGGAGCCACAACTACTGAAGCCCGTGTGCTTCAACTACTGAAGCCTGCACTCCTAGAGCGCGTGCTCCACAGCAAGAGAAGCCCCCACTCACCGCAACTAGAGAAAGCCCGCGGGCAGCAACGAAGACCCAAAGCAGCCAAAAATAAGTAAATAAATAAATTTCAAAAAAAAGAACACTCAGTGTCTCCCTAGTACCCATCGGATGACACTGTGCTCAAATGCAGGGCTTTGGAGAAGGGTGCGTCCAGTGCTGCCTCACAGGCCAGAGGTGGTGTCATTCATGCATTCATTTTCCCACCTATTCAGTCATTCACGCAACAAAAATATTGCAAGCCCCTGCTATGCGCCAAGTACAGAAAGGAGAAGTGATGGGGGACAGAATTCCCGTCTGAAATTGCAGTGCCAGCTACAACCAGGAGGGGGCAGTGTGCGCATGGCCGGAAGGAGTGGGGGAAGGGAGGATTCAGAGAAACCTGTGGGATGATCCTCCTCTGCCCCCTCTGAGCAACTACAGGGAAACTGAGGACCAAAGGGGGTAGGGACTGGGTTGAGGTCTCCCAGTGGGTCGTGGCTGCCAGGAGGGGTGGGAGCCTGGGGGGTTCGTTTACGCTGGGAGCTTGGGGTCTCGCTGGTGTAGGCTGCTTTGCGGGGCTGCAGGAGGCTGAGGTCTTATCTGTGGTCTAACAGGTCTGACCAGAGCCCAAGAATGAAGCAACTCTGCAGCCTGGCTGGGCGCTGGCTCATTCACTCGAGGTTTACTGATCGCCCACTGTGTATACCCAGCACTGACGCAGACCCAGTCCCTGCCCTAAAGGAAGCCAAGGGTCCTCAGGGGAGATAGACAATAATCAGATCATCACGTAACAGAAATAACAAGTCCGACCTAGATTTCTGAGAGCATAGGTACAGAGGCACAACCTGGGCTGGGGGCTCTAGGAGGGCTTCTCCGAGGAGGTGGTACTGAGATTAATAGGAGTGACCTAAGTGAGAGGTATCTGGGCAGAAGTAACAGCTAGACCTGAAGGAGGTGAGGGAGGCGCCATGGGAGAGCTGGTGCAAAGGTCCTGGGGCAGGACCATGCCTGGAGTGTTGGAGGAACAGCGAGGAGGCCCGTGTGGATGGAGCAGAGTGAGCGAGGGGGAGAGAGGGAGGAGGGGAGGGCAGGGAGGGGACGGGGCAGGTCGTGCAGGTCCCTGTGGGCTGCGGGGAGGACCTGGGTTTTTGTCTCCAGGGAGGTGGGACCCTGAAGGGCTGTGGGCAGAGGAGGGGCGGGGCCTGACTCGGTGCTCACATGCGCCCCCTGGTGGCCACTTCCGAGAGGACAGACTGGGGGCCGTAGGCGGGAGCTGGGGGAGCAGTGAGTCCAAACCCAGAGGCCCTGAAAAAAAGTGTTTTAAATAAACATTTTATTTTGAGGACTTTCCTGTCTGTCCAGTGGTTAGGACTCGGCGCTTTCACTGCCGAGGGCCCGGGTTCGATCCCTGGTCGCGGAACTTAGATCCCACAAGCCACACAGAGTGGCCAAAAAACAAAAGAAATATTTTATTTTGGACTAGTTTTAAATTGACAGAAAAGTTGCAGATATAATTCAGGGAGTCCCCCTATGCTCCTCACCCAGTTTCTCTCAACATTAACATTTTACATAACCACCACGGTATATTTGCCAAAACTAAGAAACCACATCCTCATCACTATTAACCAAACTCCATGCTGTATTCAGGTTTTACTAACGTGAAATCTGCACCAGGAGCCCATCCAGTATCCCACAGTGTGTTCATGTCTGTGGGATCACGTCTTCTCGGGCTCCGCTCCCCTCGTCCCTTGACCTTTTCCGTCTGGAGGAGACGGGTCAGGGATTTTGTACGATGCCCTTCATTTGGGGTTTGTCTGATGCTTTCCTCATGCCTGGACTGGGGTTATGAGTTCAGCCAGAGGGCGCAGGAGGAAGGGTAGTTTCTGGGTGGGGTGGGCTTGCTGATGAGCACAGCACTGAGGAATGTCCCAGCAGTTGGCACCAGGCGGGTCCCAGGGCACCTTAGGACGAGTCCTTTGATGTTGGAGGGAGGGGAAAGCGAGGAGGGGTGAAGAGCCTTCTGGGGGCGGCTGGAGGGGGCTCACAGAGGGTGTCACCCACCCCCCACCCCCTAGGTGGGAGGAAGCCCTAGAAGGAAGCTCCACGGCAGGGGGCAGAGCAGTGCCTGGCGAGAATCCAGCCCCTCTGCTTCCTGCCTCAGTTTCCTCATCTGTATAATGGGACCTGGTTCCGACTTTGAGCGCTATGATCGGGAAGGTTCACAAATTAAAGCAGCTGGCACGTAGCAGGTGCACAGAAAGGTTTGCCTGGGTGGTCCTTGTAGTTCCCCCACTCAGGCCAGAAGGAGGGAGACAAGCCCCCACTGGGAAAACATGAAAGGGAGTTATGGTGTTCTCCAGAGCTGGATGGAGACCACCTGCAAAATTGTCTATTTCAAGCTTCCATCGTTGCGTGCAATGGCTGGCGGAAGAACCCAGGCCCCTGACACCTTCCTCACCATCCCTGGTTTCAGTCTGGCCTCTGCACCTGTACCCACACCAGCTCCCCTCACCACACCCCATGAAAGGTCCCCTGAGACCCCACCCCTCATGTTGCGGACACTTATCTGCCTTGAGGCTGAGCCTGCCACAGCCGGAATCTGTCCCGCTAAAGCACACAGCACTGGTCTTTCTATTCTGTTCAGAATCTTAGATGGTTCCCCATGAGCTATTCATTCATTTATGGAGCGCCTACTGCATACCAGGCACTGTTCTGGGAGCCTAGGACACTGCAGAGGTAGAGCTCATAGACCAGCACGGAGAGCAGACATTCAACAAATAAGTCGGGACTTCCCTGGCGGTCCAGTGGTCAAGACTCCACGCTTCCACTGCAGGGGGCGTGGGTTCCATTCCTGGTCAGGGAACTAAGATCCCCAAACCAAAAAGTAAACAAACAATCTCAGCAATGAGCTTACAGTTAACAAGCTGTGGCTTTAGCTCAAGAATATTCCATAGCTCCCTAGCATTCGGTCAAGGATATTTATTGAGCATCTGATCAATGCCAGGCTCTGGGTACCCTCTTCAGTTATCTGTGCTTCTTATGGTCTTCGAACTATTTTACAACTCTGTAAATTATAAGAAACTGGTGTTATCTCAAAGGATTCTGTCCATAGAAATACAAATGAATTTTGTCCTGTGGAGACCACTGATTATTTCCCTGTGGCTATTGACCAGCTTTACAACTATTTGTAAATTCATTTCAGCATTGATTGCCTGTGTATGTGTTCTTTCTTAATATTCTCTCCTTTTTAAAAAAAAATAATTAATTTATTTACTTTTGGCTGCGTTGGGTCCTCGTTGCTGCGCGGGCTTTCTCTAGTTGCGGCGAGCGGGGGCTACTCTTTGTTGCGGTGTGAGGGCTTCTCATTGCGGTGGCTCCTCTTGCTGCGGAGCACGGGCTCTAGGCGCGCGGGCTTCAGTAGTTGTGGCACGTGGGCTCAGTAGTTGTGGCGCACGGGCTTAGTTGCTCCGCGGCATGTGGGATCTTCCTGGGCCAGGGACCAGGGCTCGAACCCGTGTCCCCTGCATTGGCAGGCGGATTCTTAACTGCTGCACCACCAGGGAAGCCCCAATATTCTCTCCTTTAAACAATCTGTAAAATCTTGCTGGTTCTCATATTAATTAATGAGTTAAGTAAACTCATAAAGCACCTGTTTGTTTTATATTAGTATAGAGAGTCACGCTTTATATTTTTTTTTATGCTTTACATTTTTGAAAATAAAAAAGATCCCTTAACTCCATTACACCGAAAGCCTTCACTCTAGCATCCAAGGCTCCTCCCTGAGGAGATTCCCAACTACTCTGTCTTACCTGTTACCATCTTCAAGTCCCAGAGCACTCTTCCCACTTTTCTTCCTAATCATCCTGAAATCTGTCTTTCGTAGTCAGCAAGTGCTGTTGGTTCTCCCCAAATCTGTCCAGAATCCGCCCACTTCTCCTCACTTCTGAGCCCCCACCTGGTCCACCGCATCCTTTCCCACCTGGACCAGCTCAGTCCCCTCCATCCAGGTCCCTGGTTACGCCCTCATAGCCCACAGTCTGTCCTCCCCGCAGCAGCCACCAGAGGGCGCCTGTGAGCACCTGAGTCTGCCCACCGCCCTCCAGCCTGCTCGACCTGCCCCGTCCCCTCCCTGCCCTCGCCTCCTCCCTCTCTCCCCCTCACTCACTCTGCTCCAGACACACAGGCCTTCTAGGGGTTCCTCCAGCTCGCCAGGCATGGTACTGCCCCAGGGCCTTTGCACGGGCTGTGTGCTCTGCCTGCAATGCCCCTCCCCCAACTACTCACTTCTTTCAAGTCTTTGTTCAACTGTCGCCTTCTCAATGAATTCTCCCCTAATCTTTCTACTTAAGACTAGAAAACACCCCCCTGCCTGTTTTACTCCTATCCCTGTACGTCTTTCACTTTTTTTTTTTTCCTGTAAGACTGACCATCCTCTAACCCAGGATACAATTTAGGATACAATTTACTTCCTTATTGTGTCTCTTGTTTCTTGCCTGTCTTCCTCCACCAAAACACAAGCGCCACAAGAGCAGGGATCTTTGTTTCTCTTGATCACCCCTGAACCCTCAAGCCCCAGAACAGCACTCGGCACACAGTAGGTGCTCCATAAATGCAGGTTCATTCCCTGGGCACCCCCGCCTCCCAAGTCTCATGTTCCCCGCTAACCTCAGCCCATTCCAAAGGGTGTCAGGCTCCACCCTGAGCAAACACAGCTCCCCTGGCGCCAGGCCAGACCCGAGGTTGAAGAACAGGAACCCAAACTCCCGTGGTGGACTTTCCCCAGAACTGGGGCCACACAGAAGCCCTGAGCCGGGGAGGCAGAACTCTTACAGATGCTAAAACTGGGGTATTGGCTGGGGGCATAGGCAGCCCCCAGACCTCCCCACTCTCCGCAATTTGACTCCTATCAGGCTGACAGCCCTACTTTACTCTGCAGCCCAGGGCAAGTGGCTGCCCCTCTCTGAGCCCGGGTTCAACCTCCGCAAAACAGGAAGGCGATTGGACATTGCCACTGGCTTGGCATTCTGAGTTCTGATTTGGGGTGGGACAGTTTACCTTGACCCCTGCATGACTGGGAATCTGTTACTTGCTCTATCATATGCTGTTCTCAGCAGCCCTGCGACGTGGTGACCCTTATTATACCCAGTTTACAGAGTGGAAGACTGAAGCCAGCTCTATTTGACTCCATGGGTTTTTCTCTCCAAACCCAGGCAGGGTGGGATCTGACAGTCGAGATGTCCCCCCTCCCAACCCCACAGACGCCAGATCTTAAGCAGCTCTGCTTCCCGGGAGTGACCCCAAATGCCAGGCTGGCTCTCTACCCTGCAACTGGGACGCTCATGCCTCCCGAGCCCCAGAGGGCCCTCTTGGGCCCAGACAAAGAGCCTTGAGGCCTTGAGGTGCAATCAGACACTTGGCTGGCTGGGAATTTCTCTTTGTCCTGCACTTTTTGGTAGCAAATGACCCAGAAAAAGCTCTTGCCACTGGATCCCTGTCTTCTCCTGGGTCTAAGCTTCCTTTGCCCGGAGACCAGCCTGGCTCCTTGCCCACAGTCAGCTCTGCAGACTGTTGTGACAACCAGCCATCCGCCCCTTCCTGCACTTCTCCACTGGGAGATTTCACCCAGAGAAGAAATCAAGATAAGCCTCCCCAGAACCCCCCGTTCCCCCGGCTCCAGCACCTGGAGAGGGGACAGAGATGGGATGCAATTGTCTGAAAACTTGGGGGCCCCTTAAGAAGTACCAGGAGGCCCAGATACCAAGCAGGTGCCAGGCTGCCTCCCCTGCCATCTCCCCGCCAGCCTCCCCTCTTCAGTTTGGGGGATCAGAGGCCAGTCTGTGCCCCCTTAGCCCCCCTGCAACAGCCGGGGCCAACAATGACCCTCTGAAGTCTGTGGCTATGACATCCTGGGCGGGCTGCCAGGGGCAGTAACTGCTGGTCAGATAATCCCTTAGAAACTATGTCAAATGCCCACACAGCAGTGTCAGTTTCCTGCTTTCCGGGGAGCCTGGTGGTGGGGGGAGGTGACAGGGGGCCCAGGACCCCAGAGTGGGGAACCCAGTCTGGGCAGTGCCTTCGGGATGGTGGGCAGATCAGGGTGGGGGACTCACCTGTCTAGGAGGCTGGGTGGCCTCTGGGCAGGCGACAGGAGCTAGGGCCTGGGCTTCCGCCTGGCATCGGGGCGGGGAGGGGGCCCGAGGCTTGAGCTCTGGTCTCCCCACCTGTTTGCCCAACTTTGCCTCCCTGTGGTGGCCACAGGCTAGCCGGTCCCGTGCCAGGTGAAACCAGCAGGGCGACAGGCACAGGCAAACCAGCGAGAGTGAGAGAGACCTGGTTGGGTGTGTGGCTCTGTCGCAAGGTGCTCTCACGTGGGAGCAGCTGACCTTAACCCCTGCCGGCCCAGAGGCAAGGGACGCCCAGTCCCGCCCTGCTTGCGCTGGCCACCGCTGAGCCCTTGGCATCAGCAAGGGACTGGCTCATGTGGCAGGTCCTTAGGAGACATTTGTGGAAAAATTCAAGGATGAATGAATGAATGGCGCATCCCTGCCGCCCCCCCATCCCCTCACTGCTTTCCTTACCTTCCAGCGGGCACAGCATCCCAACGCTTGTGGCAGGGCTGCTCCTTCCCTCCCCACAGATCTGAGCGCAAATTCTGCTCCTGTGCCACCAATTGACCGGCCGGATTCCCACACTGAGAATTTTCTATCACTTCCCAGCTGGGCAGCTTTGGGCAAGTCACCGGCCCCCCGGTTTCCTTATCTAAAAAAATGGGAACAACGGGGACGTCCCTGGCGGTCCGGTGGTTAAGACTCCATGCTTCCAGTGTTGGGGTCACAGGTTCGATTCCCGGTTGGGGAAGTAAGATTCCACATGCCGCGCGGCGTGGCCAAAAAAATATATGAAAATAATAATAATAATAAAATGAAAACTAAGACAAAATTTTAAAATGGGAACAACACTGGCGTCTGCTCCTAGGGTTGTTTCCTACAGTAAAGTGAATGAATGTCCGTCCATAACGTGCTGAGAACTCTGCTGAGCACACAGTAGAGTTTCACCTTCCAGCTGCGACCCACAGGTGGCTGGTCTGAATGAATGACATGCAGGTAAAATACACATTGGATTTGGAAGAGCAGCTGTGCAGAAAAGCATGTAAAATAGCTCATTGGTTTCACCTGTCGATTCCCTGTAGAAATGATAATAGTTTTGAATGTATTGTGTTCAATGAAATATAGTGTTAAAAGTTATCTCACCTGCTTTTGGTTTTTTAATTTTTTTTAACGTGGTTGCTAGAAAATTTTAAATGACATTTAAAAAGTTAAACTGAAATGGGCTTGCCTTGTAGTTCTATCAGAAAACACTGGAATAGGAGCTTAATACGTATTGGCTGTGGAGCCTTTTGCAATCACATTTTGTTGCCATTGTATCACATCTGTATTAGTTTCAAAGTATTTATTAGCAGCTGAAACGCCTTGTGTCTTGTTTGCTTGTTTGTTTGTCTTCTAGATGTCTCTCTCTCTCTCTCTCTCTCTTTTTCTGGCCGCGCCATGCAGCTTGTGGGATTTTAGTTCCCAACCAGGGATAGGGCCCTCGGCAGTGAGAACGTGGAGTCCTAACCACAGGACCACCAGGGAATTCCCTAGATGTCTCTTCATTGAGGTCGGGGATTTGGTCCTGCTTATTCGTGTATCCTCCTGGCCTAGAACAGTGCCTGGTATACAGTAGGTGCTCAATAAATATTTGTGGAATGAATGAATGGAATATGGGGAGGGGGTGGAAGACTCATAAAGTCCCTCTTACCTGCAGGACGCAGTGCTGACAGAAATAGCCACGATAGCCACGAGGGGGCGCCCGAAACCAGGCAACCAGCCCCAGCTGGGCAGCCTCAGTTTTCCATTCTGCAAAATGGGAATATCGAGCAGGCACTTGGGGGGATGAAGCAAGAGGAACAAAAGCCGCTGCCCCACGGGATCCCGGCCCCTCCTCTCCATTCCCAGTTGTCTGAGCCAGTGATTCTCAAACTCTATCAGGCATCCGAATTGCCTTGGGAGGCTCATTGAAAGACAGACTGTGGGTCCCTGCCCCCGGAGTTTCTGATACAGGAGGGCTGGGCTGGGGCCCGAGAACCTACATTTCTAACAAGCTCCTGGTTGATGCTGATGGGGACAGGTCCAGGCACCTCGCTTTGAGGATCACTGATGTAGATCTTCTCTGGAGACAGATTCAAAATGAATCAGGAGTTCTATCCATGGTGTGTGTCCAGAGAACTTCTGGAGCCTTTTTAAAAAATGGTGGCAAAACACACATAACATAAAATTTACCGTCTTAACCGTTTTTTAAGTGCACAGCTCAGTGGCATTAAGCACATTCTCATTGTCGTGCATCCATCCCCTCCACCCATCTCCAGAACTTTCTCATCTTCCCGAACTGAAGCTCCGGCCCCAGGAAACACTGACTCCCCAGCCCCTCCCCCACCCCGTGGTCCCCACCATCTACTTCCTGTCTCTATGGATTTGAGTCCTCTAGGGACCTCCTCTGAGTGGGATCAGACGGTACTTGTCCTTTTGTGTCTGGATTCTCTCACTGAGCATCACGTCCTCCAGGTTCACGTACGTTGCAGCGTATGTCAGAATTCCCTTCTTTTTAAGGCGGGGTCATATCCCATTGCATGAATGGAGCACGCTGTGTTTATCCATCATCTGTTGATTCCCTGGAGCTGTTTGACTCCTCCTCTCTGGGTAGGCTCAATTCTAACAGGACACAGCTAACCTAGGGGATCCCTCCACCGCATCCTGGGTCCTGTTCTCTGCGTCTTCCTTTTTCTTGATTTGTCTCCTTGTTTTGATGGAGAACATTTCAGGAGCATCTTTCTAAGCCCTGGGTCGGACCAAGGCCTGCTCCATCTTGCTGATTCCCCCTTATCCCATCACCAAGCACCCCTAAGCCCAGCCTTGTTGGCCTCCCGCTGACCTCACCAGCACCCTGACAATGAAGAGGGATCACGTGTCTGGAGTCGGACAGGCCTGGGTGAAAACAGCCCAGTTTCACCCACACCAGCTGAGCGTCTGGACTCCCCCACCTGCCTCCCAGCAGAAATCATCAATAATGAATAAAACTACTAATAGCAACATTTATTATTCCCCAAAGCATGACCTCAGAATGAATGACTGCCTAACCATATCGTTGGTGAGCTCACCATTAGACTTAAATACTATTATTACTCTTAATACAATAAGTAAAGGGGATGCTTCACAGCACGGTCCTTTGTGTGATTCCAAACACGTGGCTTCAGCTCTCTGCGCTCCTGTTTTCTCATGTGTAAAATGGGGATGATAATAGTTCCTATCCGGTCGATCAATATTATCAAATATTTATTGTCTTCTAGGTGTAATGTTCTGTGTTAGGTATTGGGAATATGGTAGTAGTTAAAAAAAAGGAAACAAAAAGCAGGTCCGTAACTTATGGAGATATTGCATATAAAGGCTTTAGCACTAAGCTTGGCATTTAAGGATATTATTGTTACATATAACTAATTTTTACTACGTTATATATCATAAATAATATTTTATGTTACACATTAATATTACTTATTATAATACCATATTACTGTTTGTTTAATAGTCATGTTAATGTATCATGACAATATCACATATAATTTGTATATTGTGCATAATGATAAAAATTTGTTTCTTATTATTACGTAACTATTATTTATGTCAAACATAAGCATATGTAATATAAATTTTATTTTTAGTATGATAATAATTTTTAACTGTAATTATTATTTATGCTCGTTATGTATAATAACGCTCTTACGTACTACAGTAATATTGACCAGAATGGCGCTGCCCTTCCACCCCCTGGGCACGTGAGGGCGCTCGCGGCGCTCCTGGGGCCCAGGACGCACGCAGGCCCCGCCCCCTAGCCCCGATTGGCGGTGCGCGCGGTGCGCGATGGCGCAGCGCCTGGCCCCGCCCCGGGCCCGCCCCTCACTCCCTGGGCCCGGCCCCTTCCCTCAGCTCTCCAGCCGGTGGCGGTTGTTGTTCAGCGGCGGCGGCGGCGGCCGCAGCTTGGGTCGCAGCCTCCGGCCGCCCGCCCGCCTGCCCGCCGGCAGGTCCGCGCGCGGCCATGGAGCTGGAGGTGCCGGACGAGGCGGAGAGCGCCGAGGCGGGGGCCGTGACCTCGGAGGCGGCCTGGGCGGCAGAGAGCAGTGCGGCAGCAGGTAACGGTTCCGGACCTTCCTCCTTCTCTCCCCGCTCTCCGAATGGACCCGCCTGCCCCCCCTGCCGGGGCCCAGTGGACCCGTCCGAGCGCCGGAGGGGCGTCGGGACCCGCAGCGGGGAGGCCGGAACGTTCCACTCGGGGGCGCTCGCGGGGGGGATGGAACGCCCCACTCCGGGGCCGGAGGACGCGCCGCGGGGCCCGAGACGCCCCGCCCTGGGGGTCGGGGTGGCGCCGCCCATTCCCGGGGTTCTTGCGGGAGCCGCCTGTCTGGGAGCGGGGGTTGGCGCAGGGCCCCATTCTGGGAGGCTGTGGGTGGAGCAGACCCCGTTGGAGGCATGCGGGGAAGATGGGTCCTCATCTCTGGGAAGGGTGCGACCCCTATTTAGGACGCGCGGTAGGTGGGTGCACTGCCCCCTGCTGAGGGCGCTTGGGGACGACGTCCCACCCAGTCTTGTTGTCAGGGGGCTGCTCTGCATGTGGGATAGTGGAGTACCCTCGTTCCGATGGGGGGGGGGCCCTGCCTCCAAGGGGTGACGCTGTCCCACATGTTCCTCCCCCCCGACCGTCTGGACCCACTGCTTGGGGCCGCCCACTTGGCTGGTATCAGCTTCCGGGCCTCACCCTTTCCCCTGCAAGCCGTCACCCTGTGGGCACATCTTACTGGTCGTTAAGGGCAGGGACTACTGTGGTGGAAGTGGGGGGTCTCGGAGGCCAGCTGGGTCAGCCTCCTGACTACCTCATTTTTGTGGAATTCACCAGACCTGGTTTCTAGTCCACTGACCATTCGTTCCCTTTCTGGGTCTCAGTTTACCTTCTGTAACCGGAGGTAGGTAGGGGGATGACATCTCCAGGCACCTTCAGTGCCAGGGCTTGGCAAGCAGGTGGGGGAGGAGAAGGCCCCCTGCAGCCTTTTCCCTGGATGTTGGGGGGCTGCCGTAGCTCTGTAGGGGCACTGCTTTCTTGAGCCCCTCTCCTTGGCATGCCTCACTGGCCCTCTAGCAGAGCAGGTTTGGGGAAGGAGGCAGCCTTGCCCAGCCCTGTGGGCCCGCGGTCTGCCTTTCCCTGGGGCGGTGTGCAGAGCCCAGCCGCTGCCTGGTTCCTTCTTGGTCAAGGTTGCAGGCTCCCAGATAGGAAGTTTCTGGATCTGCAGAGTTCTCTGTTCCAGGCAGCCCTCTCTGGCGAGTCCCCTGTAGACACCCACAGGGGCATCCATCCTCCTTCTCCCCCGGGCCTCCCGAAGCTTCCTTGGCAGGCAGGGAGAGGCTGTGCTTCCTGGGAGTTGGGAGAAATGTCTGGAGAAAGAGCCAGAGCGAGCGAGCTCCCCCGGGCTCCACAGGACTCCCACCGCTTCCTTTCCTGCTGCCATCTGGAGCTGCTTGGTGGGTTACCCTGGTTCAGCTCCAACCATCCGGCCCTCTGGCTCCCGTTCTTTGCTGGCGGCGATGCCCTGCCTGGCCAGCCCCAGACGTGGCAGAGGGACCCGGCTGAAGTCCTTTCTCAGCCCCCTGACCTCTGCCAGCAGCCCTCTGCCCTATGCTGGGCAGAGACACAATAGCCTAGGATGCAGTGCCCACAGGAAAGCCACACAGCATACATTTGTCTTATCAGGGGCTGGGTGATCTGATGGGGGCGGATAAAGTCCCAGGCCCCGGCTGTGGTTGGGTCTGAGCACAGGGACCTGGCCCGTAAGGGGCCGTCCCCGCTCCTGTCCCCAAACCCACAGAAATCCGGTTCCCACAGCTGATCACTTATTTCACTCACTTTAGGGTTAATAGCTGTCTCTCTTCCGCCGAACCCGTTTCTCTTAAGTTTGGGGAACAACTGTCCATGCCTTTCCTGCTGCTCTAACAGATGCGTAAACACACAGACGGGTCTGCTTGCTCACCAGGGGGATCGTACGATGCCAGAGTCTTGATGCCTCCGCTCTAGTTTGGGGCTGGAAAGTTCTTTGTTGTGGGCGCCGTCCTGGGCACTGTGGGGTCCAGCGGCATCCCTGCCCCAACCCACTTGATGCCGGGAGCCCCTCAGTCCAGACAACCACAGATGTCCCTGGACATCGCCTATTGTCCCCTGAAGACACAGTCACCCGGGGTGAGGGCTGCCGTACTTCACCCATCATTCTGTAACTTGGTTGCTTTTTATCCATAATACGGCTTTTTTTCCCCACGTTGGTATCAATTCTTTTCTTCAGAGAGAGAGAATATGGTGCTGTGATTGAGAAGGTGGAAACCCCTTATCCTCCCTGGGTTCCACTCAATTTCTGTGTGACCTCACAGGGCAAATGCCTTGATCTCTCTGAGCCTCAGTGTCCCCATCTGTAAAATGGGGCCACACTGCCAGCTTTACCTGAGTTAGTGCGTCAGCAGGTGGAGGGCGTTTGGTGAACTTTAGTGACAGCCCACCCCCTTTAGGCATGAGCTTCCTGCTGAGGGACGATCCACTGGTTTCTGGAGCCGTCTTTTGCCGTCACAAGCGATGCTGCAGTAATCTTTGAACGTGGGCCTGTAGCCGTGGTGCTTTCAGTTCTAGCGGTTGGAGTCCCTGCCTTGGAATGGCTGGGTCAGGCGCAACCAGATTGATGCCCGCTGGCTTTCTGGAAAGGTCCGGCAGGAGCCAAGAGAGACTGTCTGTCTCCTCGCAGCGTTGCCAGCTCCGGATGTTATCGGCCTCGGTCATTTTGGCCAATCTGATGGGAGGTGAAATGTATCGGTGGTGTTTTAGAATCCGGTTACTTTAAACTCCCGGGCTCCCAAGGCCCGGTCCAGGGAAGGCCCGATGGTGTTCTCTGCTGGCTTTGGGGGACTCTGTGGAGTGCCCGGTTCTGTGGAGGATCTCAGGAAGGCTGGGCTCTTGGGCACATTCACAGGGCCCCTGTGGGTGTCCACGAGCTGCCTGTGGGCTTTGGCCTGCGCTGTGGCCTCGTGTTTCTGAGCAGTTTCCCTCCTGTCCTTCCTGCTTCCGTGATCTCTCAGAATAGTCAGCTGCGTTCCCCGCTGACCCCTGGCCCATCACACGTCTAACCTGGTGGCAAATTATGTCGGCTTTGTCTTCAAAGTGGACCGAAAATCCACCCATTTGCCCCCCACTCCTCTGCGACCACCTGGTTCAGTCCCATCATCCATGGCTGGCCTGGCCCCCTGTCTCTTCCTGTGCTCCCTCCCGCTCACTCCAGAAGGCTCCCACTAAAAGCTAACTCAGGCCCCGCCCCTCCTCTGCCCACAGCCCTCCAGGGTCCCACCTCCTGGGGGTAAAAGCCCAAGTCCTCCCTGCGGCTCACGAGGCCCTGTGCCACCTGCCCCGTCCCCTCCCTGCCCTCCCCTCCTCCCTCTCTCCCCCTCACTCACTCTGCTCCAGCCACACGGGCCTCTTCGCGGTTCCTCCAGCTCGCCAGGCCTGATGCTGCCCCACTGTGCCCTCTGCCTGGGATGCTCATCCTCCATATCCCTGTCATTTGCTTCCTTAGTTCTTTCAAGTTTTTGCTCTACTGTGTCCTCTCAACGAGGCTTCCCGTGACATTTGAGGGAGGCCTGAAGGAGGCGCAGGAAGCCAGCAGGGCCCAAGCAAAAGGCCTCATGTGCTCGAAAAGCAGCGTTGGGCCAGCATGGCTGGGGGTGGGGCCTCATCACCAGGGGCCTCCTCTGTAGCTGTGGGTGGATTGTAACCGCGGGCAGCAGCGTCCCCCGTCTGCTCGTTGGGAGTCAACAGTGGCCTTTGGAGGCAGAAGGCTCCCGGTTCTAATCCCGCCCTGGCCACTTTCTAGTGAGGCCATGTCCGGCGCTTGGGCCGGCAGCCTGGTCCTCTCCGTGGAGAGGCCTCGGGAGCCGGACCGCCTTTGCCAGCCAGGTGGTCCTCTGCCTCGGTGTCTCCATCTGTGAAATGGGTGTGATGACTGTGCCTTTCTCGTGGAGCTGGATCAGGTCGATTGGCTTGTAGACCCCTGGAAGGGTGCTGCCCTGGCCGGCCCCACATGGGTGCCAGCTGGAGGGACCGCTTCCCCCAGAGCCTGGGTGGGCGGGGCCGCCGTCTGACTCGGCTCACGGGGACGTGCGGTCACCTCTTGCTTTGCCCTTGGGCAGGGCCTGTTGGACATTATGGAGCACCTGCTGGGGGGGCAGGGGTCCGGCGCCTGGGCTCCCTCACCTTCACATTGGTAGGGGTCGGGGTGCGATGGTGAGCTAGTAAACAGGTGAGGCCAGCGGTTGCAGACTGGGGCCCCGGGTCCATCTCGCATGCTGGTTTTTGTCTGTCACGTCTTCCTGACGCTTCGCCATGCCCTGTCATTTGCCTGTGGTCCACGGGGCTGTCTAGCTACAGCGGCAGAGCTGAGAGTTGAGACAGAGACCCGTGGCCTGCAAAGTCGGAGACACTCACTGGCTGGTCCTCTACGGAGAACGCTTGCCGACCCCTGAGTCAGACCACGCCAGCCCATGGGGAGCTGCCAGGGCAGTGAAATGGGTGCCGTGGCCCCAGGGGGTGACCAGGGCCTGCTGCTGTCAGGTGATCAGGGGAGCAGGTGACCCAAGTGAGAAACAGCGGCCGCAGTTGAGCATTCAGGCAGAGGGATCAGCAGTGCAAAGGCCCTGAGGCAGGAATGAGAGCGATTGGTTCCTCAGAAGGGAAGGGGTGGGGGGCCTGGCCCTGCTCCGTTCTGGTCTGGGTCCAGTCGGTGGTGCTGGTGGGTTTAAGCAGGGCAGAGTCACGTTTTACAGAGTGAGAGCCCTCTGCCTGCCTGGTGGGGAAGGGCTGCGGGGGTGGGCGTCCAGGTGAGTGGGGCTTGGGGCCTGGACGGTGGTCTCGTGGCGGGGGAGGGAGGGGAGGGAGGCCTGCACCCTGGAGTTGGTGGGGGGTGGGCAGTTGGCGAGGGCCCAAGGAGGAGCAGGTCTGGGGGTCCAGGCCCCGGCAGGCTTGTGCTGATGGATGAGGAGCAGGTCTGGGCGGCTGCTCGGGGCCCCCAACGCTGGTGGATTCCCACGGGATCCTGGGCAGGGCGTCCTGGGGCTTGACCGGGCTCAGCCCTGACTGGGCTGAGGACAGTGTGCCTGCCTCCGCCTCTCAGAATGAGGGCAGGGGTCCCAGGGATCCGGCGGGGCCTGGAGAGGTGAGACCCGCACTCCCGGCGGTGCTCGTTAAGTGACGGCCGTGTGGCCCGGGCATTTACCAGCCTGGTGACCAGGCCCCGGGCCCTCCTGTTCCCGCTGCCCCCACCGAGCCGCGTGGCACCACGCGTGACAGGGCAGGTCGGGACCCTGCTGGGGATCTCCTGGCTGCTGCCAGCTGGACAGCGGGGACTGCCCACGTAGGGGGATTACTGACCTGGGGATTAGCCTCGGGGCCCCTGTACTAGGTGCCACCAGGCCCTATGGAGGGGTTAGGGGTCCAGCCTGAGGGGCCCCAAGTGCCTGAGCCAGTGGGAAGGCATTTGGAGACCTGGCCTCTGGCTCTGACCGAGGAAAGGGACCCCAGCATCTGCCCCAGTTGCTCTTCTCTCTCGATCATGCGCTTGTCATGCACACATAAGGTCCGTTATCCTAGGGGCATGGGGTTGCTGTCGAGGTTTGGGGCTGTGGGGTGCAGGGTAGGTGTTCGTGAGCAAATGCCGCTGAAGACTGCTCGGGCTGGGTGCTGGGGAGGCCCTAATGAGACGGGCACGGTCCGTGTGTGCATGCCGGGGGTGCGGGTGGGGTGTGTGCAAACAGTAAGCGACGAAAGGAGAGAGAGGTATAACATGGCAGGGGAGGCGAGTGCCACGGGGAAGAGCAGAGCGGAGAAGGGGAGGGAAAAACGGGCGTGGGGGGTGCTGATGGAGGCCAAGTACTCAGGAGGGGCGACGGGCAACATCTGAGCAGGGATCTACAGGAAGGAGGGGATGTGCACTGAGGGGATGTGGGGAGAGGCTCCCAGGCAGCGAGCACAGCCCATGCAAAGGCCCTGGGGCAGGACTGTGCCGGGGTTGTTGCAGGAACAGTAAGGAGGCCCATGTGGATGGAGCAGAGTGAGCGAGGGGGAGAGAGGGAGGAGGGGAGGGCAGGGAGGGGACGGGGCAGGTCGGGCAGGACCTTGTGGGCCGTGGGGAGGACTTGGGCTTTTACCGCGAGGGAGGTGAGACCCTGGAGGACTGTGGGCAGAGGAGGGGCGGGGCCTGACTCAGGTGCTCATGGGCTACTTCTGGCCACTGTGGGGGAAAGACTGTGGGAGGGAGGGTGGGAGCCGGGGACTGCAGTGGAGGGGACTGTGCTGGTCCAGGTGGTGATGCTGGGACTTGGGCTCCGGTGGAGGCAGGAGGAAGGAGTGATGCAGAGTAGATTTTAGAAGCCGAGCTGACCGAACTTACTGAAGGGTTGAGTGTGGTGGGGGAGGGGAGAGGAGGAGTAGAGGGTGACTCGCAGGTTGGGGCCTGAGCCCCTGGAAGGGCAAGCTGCCTCGGCTGAGATGGGGGACGGTCGGGCGCAGTGTGAGTATGAGACGTGGAGACGTGGGGGGCAGAGGACCGAGTCTGGAGCCCAGGGGGTGGTTGGGCAGACAGCCATGGGGTGAGGAGGTGGCAACGAGGCAGGGAAAGGGCCTCCTCGTGCAGAGTGATGACCGGGCAGCCGATGTGTCCGTGGGGGGACATGTCTTAGCGCCCCTGGCAGGACATGGCCTTTACAGCGTGTGATGAGGGGAGGTGACCAAGGGGGCGGGCGCAGGTGGAGAAGAGGCAGGATGCAGGGTCCCAGCAGCCACGGGAAGCTCATTGGTGAAGCAGCATCCAGGCACGCCTTCCTCTCGGGGATCCCATGAGGATTAGATGAGCCAGCGCATGCGAACCGTCCAGGACGGGGCCCAGCTTGTGGGGAGTGGAGGCCCCATCTCTGCAAGCCAGGTTGGACGCAGAGAAAGCATGGGTCTTTACTGGGGTTTCTGCAGGACGGGAGGGACGGGCAGCGTTGGCAACCTGAGCCAGCTTGGGATCGGCTCGTTCGATGGTGGCGGCTGTGGGCTGGCGTGGGCTCTGGCTGGGGGCGGTTGAGGCGGTGCCCCTGGGCTTGCGTGTGAGCAGGATGAGGAGTGCTGAGGGTGTGGCCCGTAGTGGCTTGGTTGGCACAGCAGAGATGTGCTCACAGGCAGGTGGTTTGTGATCTAGGGGTTGGCTGACTCCAGGAGGGACAGTCCCCAGGTCTGCAAGGCCCCCGAGATGTCAGAGCATCATAAGATGCACATGATGAACCCAAGGTGAACTGTTCCGAGTTCCCTGCAGCAAGGGTGAGAGCGCCGTGCCTCGCCCATTTCTTCCATCTTTGCCAAACTTATGGCACAAAGGGAGGTCTGGGCATAGTTGCAGCTTGTATTTATCATGAGGTGAATCGGAGGGAAACGTGAATCAGAGGGAAATGTCTTCACGTATTTTTTCCTTTTAATGTTTCATCTTTGTTTTATTAAAAATGTATCCCAGCAAAGGGAGCAAGAGACTTGCCCGCCCAGGTCACACGGCAGTCCAGTGGCACTGGACTGCCTCACCTTGACAGCATCCTGCACTTTGTCAGAGCTGGAAAATGGAGCATCGGCCACCAGGGAGTCCTTGGTGCCTTTGCCCCCACAAACATTCATTTCTCCACTCTGTCTTGTCTTGATTCCACACTCACAGACCCTTTTTCACCACTCACCCCATTCCTGCATTTAATCCTACACACCTCAGGTCTCTTATTCATTTTCTGGGAGCTGTATACTGATTGTATCTTTCCCATTTTCAAATTACTTACCAGTCTTTTTCTTATTGATCTGTGGGAGCTCTTTATATATTATGAAAGTTTTTTTTTTTTAATCCATTATACAAGTAAGTTTAAGTAGCTTTTCCCCATCTTCTCTTAAGATGATTATCAATGCCAGGCAGGTGTTTTTGTTTTCATGTGGTCCCATTTATCAGCCTCTCTCTCTCTTTTTTTTTAGATAGTATCTTCTATTTATTTATTTATTTTATTTATTTTGGGTTGTGTTGGGTCTTCGTTGCTACATGCGGGCTTTCTCTAGTTGTAGCGAGCGGGGGCTACTCTTCGTTGTGGTGTGCAGGCTTCTCATTGTAGTGGCATCTCTTGTTGCAGAGCACGGGCTCTAGGCACGTGGGCTTCAGTAGTTGTGGCGCGTGGGCTCAGTAGTTGTGGCTCTCAGGCTCTAGAGCACAGGCTCAGTAGTTATGGCACACGGGCTTAGCTGCTCCACGGCATGTGGGATCTTCCTGGACCAGGGCTCGAACCTGGGTCCCCTGCATCGGCAGGTGGATTCTTAACCACTGCGCCACCAGGGAAGTCCCTATCAGTCTCTTTTTATGGTTTCCCAGTTTGGTGTTATGATGGAAATGTGTCCTCTGTTCCGAGGTTACAGTTAAATTCTTCTAGTACTTCTATAATTTTACTTATTTTTTTCTTTACATTTTTTTTCTTTAAATTGTCATATTTGGCATTTATCCTGGCATAAGATGTACAAGGGTTTAATTGAGCCAAGTCTTCTCAGGTGGCTCAGGGTCAGCCCAGCCCCACTTCCTGGATAATCTGCTTTCCTCACGGATCTCAGATGCCACCTTGATTACAGACCAGATTCTTGCGTGTAGCTGGTCTATTTCTGGGCTTTCTGTTCGGTTCCCCTCGTCTGCCTCTGTCTTCGTGCAAAAGGCATGCCTTCAGCTACAAATAATAACATGCTTACTGGAAAAAAACAGCAGCCCAGACCTGCAGTCAGTGGAAAGTGAGCATTTATTTGTCTCGACCCTCCGTTTCTTCGGAGGTAGTGACTATTATTCCGGATGTTTACCTGTCTCTGTATATATTATTATTTTTTTAACGTTTTATTTTGAAACCTTTGAAGCCTGTGGAAAGTTGCAGGGACACTCTGGCGACACCCACACACCCTCTGCCAAGGGAGGGAGGACACGCGGGGCCAGGCTCTGCCTCTGTCACCCCATCGTCACAACTGATCCCCATGCAGCAGCCTTGTGTGATATACGTTTCTGTTTAAAGACGCCTTGTCTGATACCAGTTGTTGATTCATTCACGGCGGGGCTGTAACCCTTGCCTGAACGAAGTTCATCTAACCCACATACTGTCCCCATGAGCACGTCACCGCCCTCCTGCACTTGGGACACCGGCCAGCAAGCACTTCAGCTCTACGCTGGGGGGCCGTTTCAGATGCAGAATCACTCACCAAAAACACAAAAATGCAGAAAACATGGCACTAAAGAGACCACGGAAAGTACACTTGTCTGTGGTCTGAGAGCTGAACCGAGCAGGCAGGGCGTCGCCTGGCTTGGGCTCACTGGGCATGTGTGTGGGGAACCCGAGACCTCGCTGCCCTGTGTGTGCCTGAGAATGAGCGTGGCAGCCCCGCGCGTGTGGATTACAGATAAATTCCAGCCGGTAGGTGGACTTGCAGACGTGGAATCTCTAAGTAAGGAGGACGGAGGACGGGCTGTACGTCCGATAAACAAAGATGCCCTCTGAGCTGAGTGCAGGGGTCACGTGGAGGAAATGGAACATCGGCGTGGCCCGCAGTTGGGATTCACAGTTTTGTGAATTAACCCAAACCTTCCCGTATGGTAACTTTTTTTTCCCTCTCCTGGATTCAGTCCAGGATCACACACGGCATTTGGAGACGTGGGGTCGGCGGGGCCCTCCAAGGGCCCGAGACGGGACAAGCCTCCTTCCTGGGCTGACAGTCCCTCTGTGACCCTGAGCCAGCCGCCTGAACCCTTCCACCTGTGGAGCCACTGAGAAGGTGCCTGGTGACACCCGGAGCCACCCTCCTTGCCTCATTCCCCCCCGCCCGTACAGTCCGTCCTCTGCCTGCTCCTCCAGGAAGCCCACCCGATTTCCACGACTGAGGCGGCCCCCCTTAGACCTTCCATGTGGTGATTGTCTGCTGACCTGAGGGCCGTCTCTGCCCAGAGCCTCGGGCCCTGAACTTTGGTGGCAGGCCGGTGCTCAGCCCAGATGGGTGTTAAACTGTGTCTGTGGCATGAGTGGTGAAGGTTCTGGAACCTTCTTTCTCTTAGGACCTGTGAGTTCTGGATTAACACCCTGCCCCCCACCCCCACCCCTGGCCCTGTCCTTTGCAAGGTTTCCTGTTTACCACTGTGGAAACACTTGCTCTGTGCAATGAAATGGGGGTGGGGGGCAGCATGGGCTGCTGGTCATGGCTTGGCCCCCAGCTGCACCCTCCCCTCCAGCCACAGCAGACCCTTTCTTTGCTGTTCCTGGAGAGTGTCCTGTCACCACAGGACCTTTGCATGTGCCCCCCCCCCGCCCCCCCAGAATTCAGCCTTCTCGTGATTTTTCTTTTCCCTCCTTTGGAAAGCTGCCGTGTGTTTCTGGCACGAGATACAGGCCTGGCCCCACCCTCATGCCCACCCCAGGCACCTCTGTTGCCAGCCCCTTGGGAGGCACTCGCTGTGCACACCTGCCCTGGTCACACACCTCCTACTGCTGTGTTCGTAAAATGCAGGCAGACCTCGGAGACACTGCAGGTTTGGTTCCAGACCCCTGAAATAAAGCAGATACCACAGTAAAGCAAGTCACATGAAGTTTTGGTTTCCCAGCAGATATAAAAGTTATCTTTGGGAATTCCCTGGTGGCCCAGTGGTTAGGACTCTGCTCTTCCAGTGCCGGGGGCACAAGTTTGATCCCTGGTTGGGGAACTAAGATCCCACAAGCCGCTTGCGGCCAGGAAAAAAAAAAGTTATCTTTGCACTATACTGTAGTATTATTAAGTGTACAGTAGCATTATGTCTAAGAAACAATGCACACACCTCAATTTAAAAATACTTTATTGCTAAAAAAACGCTAACAGTCACCCGAGCCTTCAGAAAGTAGTAATCTTTTTTTTGATAGTAACATAAAATATCACTGACCACAGATCAGCATAACAATATAATAATAGAGACAAAGTTTGAAATGTTGCGAGCAATAACACAGTGTGACTCAGAGACACGAAGGGAGCAAATGCTGTTGGGAAAATGGTGCCGATAGACTTCCACAAACCTTCATTTTGTCAAAAACTCAGTATCTGCTCGGTGCAGTAAAGCGAGGTTGGCCTGCAGACCTCATTCTGCACTTAGACTTTTTTCTAAACACTTTTTTGGGTAACAGCTTTGTTGAGATATAATTCACATGCCACATGGGTTTACCTATTTAAAGTGTGCAACTCAGTGGTTTTTACTATATTCACAGAGTTATGTGACCATCACCACAATCGATTTTAGAACATTCTCGTCACCCCAAAAGGAAGCCCCGTCCCCATGAGCAGTCACCCCCCTCCCCCTCCCCAGCCCCTGACAACCACGAACCCACTGTCTGTGTCTGTGGATCTGCCTGTTCTGGACGTTTCATGTAAATGGAATCACACACTGTGTCCTGCTGCGTCTGGCTTCTCTCACTGCGTGTCGTGTTCTTGGGGTCCGTCCACGTTGTAGCCAGTGTTGGGGCTTCACCCCTTTTCATGGCTGAGTGATGCTCCCGTGTGTGGAAGGACACGTGTGTTTATCCGTCATCCGTCGATGGACGTTTGCGGTGTTTGCACCTTTTGGCTGCTGTGACTCGTGCTGAGAACATTAACGTACAGCCTTTGTGTGGACACGTGTCCTCAGTTCTCTTGGGTGGACACCCAGCCGTGGTGATGCATCGGATGGAAACTCCGTTTAACCTTCTGAGGAGCTGCCGCGGCCATGCCACTTCCCCTCCCCCATCCTCACCAGGGGGTGGGGGGCTCACCGTGGTCTTGGTGTGCATTTCCCTGATGGTTAGTGATGGTGAGCATCTCTTCGTGTGCGTGTTGGACATTTGTGTGTCCTCTTTGGAGAAACGTCTCTTCAAGTCCTTCGCTCGTTTTCCAGTTGGGTTAGTTTTCCCTTCATTACTGAATTGTAGGCATTCTTTCTGTGTTCTAGACATGAGCCCCTCTTCCGACAGGTGATCCACAGGATTCCCTTCCATTCTGTGGGCTGTCTTTTCATCTTCTTAGTGGGGTCAGTTTTGACCAGCTTCCGTTTCTCTCTTTTTTCTTTGGCTGCTCTGCCTTGGTTGTTGTAGCGAAGAGATCCCTATCTGACCCAAGGTCATGAGGATTTACCTGTTTTCTTCTAAGGGTTTAATGGTCTCAGCTCTTGCGTTCATGTAGGTTTGTGATGCGTTTTGAGTTAATTGTGTTGCTGTGGGTGGGACCCCAGTGTTTCCCCCGTACAGTTGTCTGGGCGCCCTTGTGGCCTGGCCTCTGGTCGTAGCAGGATCCTGGCCCTGCCTCCAAGGAATCCCCCAGTCTGGGAAGCGCTGGAGATGGACCCTAATCACCAGCCAGATGTGGGTCCAGTGGTGACAGTGGTGTCAGGGCCTGTCCCCTCCCTGCCCTCACCTCTTGTCACTGACTGTGCTCTGGCATCACAGCCTCTTGCCGACCGCCCCCTGCCCCCGCTCCAACTCTGCAGGCAGGGTCCTGCCCCAGGACCTTTGCACTGGCTCTTCCTGCTGCCTGGGAGGCTGTGCTGGCTCTCAGCTGGCTCTTTCCTGTCTCCTTTCCTGGATGCAGTCGTTGCTCAGGCTGAAGCCTGCCGTCTGGAATCGAGTCCATCCGTCCCCTCTCTATCCTGGGTGGCCTCAGGTGAGTGACCTGGTCTCTCTGAGCCTCAACTTCCACATCTGTCACGTGGAGGTAATCATAATACCTGCCTTACGGGTCCGTTGGGCAGATTAAACAAATTAACTGCCCTGGCCTTACGGTACAGACTCGGTCAGCGTTAACTCTTTGTCCCTGCTGCCCTGGCTGGTCCCTGGAGCGGCTGGAGGATTGGAGCTGGTGGCTCACACAGAGCAGCCTGTGCCCTGGGGTTCCTGCCCCCTGTGTGCCCTCTGAGCCAAGCCCTGGCCCCCTGGCCCCGGACCTCGTCGTGACTCCTGGGGCCATCACAGGGAGAAGGGGGGGGTGCCGGTGCCCACGGTCCTGCCAGGTGCCAAGGCACCTGCTCCTTGGGCCGTAGATGTTCAGGAGGGTGTGATTGCTGCCCACACGGGGCTCATGGCTGCTAAGGGAGCAGCCACCAGAGGAGCAAAACTATAAAAAAGAAGCTTTAAACCAAGCAGACTTATAAGTGGCAGAGAGTGGGGTGGGGAGCCAGCTGCAGCCGGTGGTCAGGGAGGGTCTCTCTGAGGGGGTGGCGTTTGATCCAGGCCTGAATGGTGAGCTGGGGAAGACCGTTCAGGCAGAGGAGAAACACGTGCAAAGGCCCTGAGGCAGGACTGTGTCTGGCGTGTGTGAGGAGCAGTGAGGGGGCCACGTAGGGGGAACACAGTGAGTGGAGGGGGGGGGAGGAAGAGGAGGTGCGGGCCGGGAGGGCCCCCCATCTGGACAGCTCTCCCATCTCCATCCACTCTTCCCGTTTGTGCCTCAGGGGCCATGTTGAGACCCAGGAAGCATCGGTTAGTTATTACCGTGAAACAAATTACCCCAGAACTTCGTGGCTTAAAATAGTAATAAACATTTATCATCTCACACTTTCTGTAGGTCAGGAATCCTAGGGTGGCTTAGCCCCAAACCTCGTGGCTCCATCTCTCACGAGGTTGCAGTGAGGCTGTGGGCCAGGCTGGAGGAGCCGCCCCCAGGATGGGCCCCTGCTGTGGCTGTGGGATCAGGCAGCTTGTTTGGCCTTGGAGCCTCTGTTTTCTCATCTGTAAAATGGGGCGCCTGTAGCCCTTGTCTCACTGGGTGGAGCTGGGCAGTCAGCTCCACCATGCCTGGCTCAGAGGGGCCTCGAAGTGCAGGAGCCCCTGTGACACCCCCAGGGCCCAGCTGGCCGTCAGGGGCCTGGCTCCTGGTCTGGCCTATAGGGTCTGGGGGCCCCTGGGAAATGGGGCCCAGAACTGGACTGTGAGAGCAGCACCCCCCAACCGACAGTACCACCCCGTGAGCAAGCAGGGGGCCTCCGGCCACGGCCCCGCCTCCCTCAGTGCCCTCGGTCTGCTGGAATCCAGTGTGGTGTGTGCCGCCCAGCCCGGGCTGCTGGAGAATAAAAATACATCTGGGAGGCAAACTGGGCCAAGAAACCTTGAGCATCAGTCCTGAGATAGCATGTGACCCTCCGCCAGGCGCCTTCAGGGTGGGGGGAGCATTGTCCCCACCGCGCTCCGGCCACTGTCGTCCGACCTGGCTCCGGGCTGCCGGCCCCTTCCCGAGCAGTGACGCTGGCGACCTGGTTTCCCCTGGGGAGCCCCTGTCCAACCCGCAGGCAGGGCGCCTCGGCCCTGGGTGAGTGGGACCAGGCCTGGCTGCATCAGAGCCTCCCTGCTCTGGGACTTCATGTGGGGCAAGAGGATGGAGGGGCTGGCCCACCCCACATCCAGGTGCCTGCCAGGGGGGCAGCAGCAGAGCTGAGATGGGGAGACAGAGTCCTCGGGGCCCCCAGCCCAGCGAGGCTTGAAGCCCATCGCCCAGCCTCCTTGGTCTTGGTGGGTTGCAAGCTTTCTCTGTGAGGGGTTGGGTGGTCTCTGTGGGAGCTGATGCTGCCATGATTGTGAATGAGTGGGTGGGGCCATGTGCCAATAAAACTTTATTTATAAAAATTGCAGTGGGGGTTGAGTCCACAGGGCAGTTTGCTGGCCCTTGACTTACATTAACAAATATTCCTCCCCCCACACCTCTTTTTTCTCCAAGCAGCATGAATTGGGTTTCTGTCTCGACTCAAAACACCCAGATACCCCTTCTCTGAGCCCAGTTTCCCCCACTGAATAGGAGAGACGAATAGAGCATCACTCAGGACAGGCTGGGCCAGAAGCACCACGGGCCGTGGCCATTCTGGGCCTTCAGCCCTTTGTGTGATGTCCAGCTTGAGGGAACGTGTCTGAGACTCGTGAGGGCTGCGTCCCCACTGCTCTTCTCTGAGGCTCTTTTTTTTTTTTTTTAAATTCATTTTAATTTAATTTAATTTATTTATTTATGGCTGTGTTGGGTCTTCGTTTCCGCGCGAGGGCTTTCTCTAGTTGTGGCGAGCGGGGGCCACTCTTCATCGCGGTGCGCGGGCCTCTCACTATCGCGGCCTCTCTTGTTGCGGAGCACAGGCTCCAGACGCGCAGGCTCAGTAGTTGTGGCTCACGGGCCCAGTTGCTCCACGGCATGTGGGATCTTCCTGGACCAGGGCTCGAACCCGTGTCCCCTGCATTGGCAGGCAGATTCTCAACCACTGCGCCGCCAGGGAGGCCCTCTCTGAGGGTCTTGGTGGTGCTTGTCCTCAGCCTCCTCCATGCAGCCGTCCAGGGTTTCTCGCTCAGCCGATACTCACTGAGGTCCACTCCATGCCCAGCCCTGGGCTGGTGCGGGGGCACTGAGGGAGCCGGAGAGGGGAAGCCTGCCCCGTGGAGCTCTCAGTGGAGTCAGGAGAGCACCAAAGGTGGGGTCGCAGTGTGTCGTGCCGGAGGGAGAGACCCAGGCCGCCAGGAGAGGGTAGAGCCGGGACTGCCGAGGTCCCAGGACGGGCATGGGGAAGGCGAGCTCCACCTGGGTGTGAACCGGATGTGGCTTCCCTCACCCCAGCACCCAAATCCGCAGAGGAGGAGGTGCGGTGATAGCGTGGGCCCTGCGGAAGGCTGCGCGCGGCCAGGCACGTCTGTGCCCCGGGGCAGAGCGAAAGTCGGTCATCCAACGTGAGGTGAGCCTGCGCTCCGTGCCAGGCCGGTGCCGGCCCTGGCAGCGACTCTGTCCTTGAGCCCAGGGGAGGCGGGGACAGGTGACCAGATGGCCGCGGGGCCCCAGGCCAGGTGCAGGACACAGTCG